>NW_024063517.1:0-259590 GCF_006381635.1 Hibiscus syriacus
AGTACAATATAGTATCTTGATATTAATGCATTGCATAGTTTAGTTGTATTATAAATTTTTAATATATTTTTAAAATTTATAATTATCAATAATGTTTTTAATTTTTTAATAATGTAATTTTAAAAAATCTAAAATTATAATATAACTTTTTTTCGAGCTGCTCACGAGCTTTTCGAGTCGAATATCGAGTAGCTCGTTCGCTCGTTAAGAACTCGAGTCGAGTCCATTCGATCCAAGTATTTATCGAGTCGATCTCGAGTAACTCGCGATCTTTCTCGTCTCATTTACAGCCCTAGCCCCAAGATTCTAAATTTTGACTCATCAATGTTTGAATTTTAAATTTCAACATAAAATGATTCTAGTTACCGTTTTGAAAAAACAAACAGATAAAACTCACCACCTCAGAATCGAAATCTAACAGAATTCGGTTTGAAGAGATCACTAATATGGTAATACAAAATCTGTAAACAGAAAATATACTGTAAGTTTTGACCCCAATAAAACTTGAAAGATAAAAAATATTTTCTTCAATAGGGACTGATAACCAAGTAGCTGAATATAAAGATGAGTGTCTCATATGATAGGGATACTACAACCATAGGGAAGGCTGAAAGTGTAGCTGCACAGCTTTAGCGGGAAAAAAAGATTACACTCTATTGTGTAGTCTGTATTGAGCTCCATCCCTGTATATAATACCTCCTCCTTACTCTTTCTTTGCATTTGTTGAGGGTTCATTAAAGTTTTGCCTCTAATAAGAGAGAAAGGAGAAGGGAGGTTAAATGGATTTCATGGGGAGGTTGGAATGGGTGAATAGTTATGGTAAGAAGCAATGCAAAAGTCTTTTCTGGAGAGCGAAAGCTGCGATGAGGAAAGCTGTGAAGAGTAGAGGCAAAAGGCAGTTAAAGTTCCAGTATGATCCTTCAAGCTATGCTCTCAATTTCGACGATGGTTGTTGTCATTCGGGTGTTGGAGAAAATGCAATCGAATCTGCTCCATTTCAGGACTGTTCCGAGTACGAGGGTGATATTATATGGGTTTATGTTCTTCGGGTGAAATCGTAAACAAATCCAGGAGTTCTAAGGTAGCTAGCTATGATTATCGGTGGATGGACATTATTAGATAAGTAGTTTGGAAACATTTTTCATTTTCAATATTTGCATTTTGGTCCATTTCTTTTTCTTGTTATTTTGTACTTCCTATGGAAATTTCCGTGGTACGTGTTGGTTCATATTTACTAGAATGGAGAGAAATCGCAGTGAACATAGCAATAAATCATCCCCCCCCCCCTGTTTTTTATGCTTTTAAGTTGTTGATTCGGCGCCCATATCAGCATCTTTAGCAAGCTTGAAGCTTTGGTCTGTAACCCAGCCCAGCAAGCACAGTCAAGCAAACCTCTCATGTCATTGTCATAGACGTACGGCCATACCTTGGGATCCCGAAAATTTTCGTAACGGTGCTCGCACTCGTACAGGAGAGGGAATTCAACCACGCACGTGCCAAATTAAGAAACGTTATTGGTGATTGCTGAATATTAGCCATATCCCTTTGTACTGCAGAGAAGCATCGTTATTGCTTGCGTATCTCTGCATAACTGTATCAGAATATTAGCCATTATAGACACCTTCTTGGAACATGCTGATAATGAAGGTGAAGATAATCCAGAAATGCAATTAAAATAATGATGAAAAATTGACCTCAAATAGAGGGCGAGGTTCACACATTGGTCTTATATGATTAATTTAAGAGAACATATGGCTAATCAACCCTACAATCATTTAATTTTTTTTTGTTCTAACAGTTTGAATTGGAATTTGTCGATGTTCTCCATATAACCTTTTTTGAATTATAATATTTTATAATTCATTTCAAATATGCACATTAATTTACATGATTTAGAGTAAATTACTAAAATATAAATAATTATTTTTCACCTTTTTGAATTATAATATTTTCGGATACAAATTGAGTTCAGTTCAGGCATTTTTTATTTTTGGATTAATTATTTTCACCTTACGTGAACGTTGAATTGCAATTTGTAATTGTATAGATTTAGAGTAAATTACTAAAAATAAATAATCATGGATCATTTTTTTATAAAAATAAATCTAAGGACTAAATTGAACAAATATGAAATAAAATAAAATAAAATATAATAAATTGAATAAATATAAATAATCATTGATGAGAGATCAAATCGAAATAATTTTAAAATATGAGGTTGAAATAATATAAAAAATACTAATTATACCCATTTAAAAAGTTATGAGCCAATTAAAAGTATAAATAAGAAATAAGAATAAGCCAAATTCAGATGCAACATAAATTTAAGGACTAAATTGAATAAATATGAAAAGTGAACGAATTAAAATTTAAATAAATTAAAGAACACAAAAAGATGAAATCGAAATGATTGTAAAATGTGAAAAAAAATCTGGAAAATATAGTAAATTGGATTCATTTCAAAAGTTGAGAAAAAAATTAAAACAATTATAATATATATATATAAAAAGTATATATAATATATATAAACTATAGTATGTAAACTATATATTATAAACTATATAGAAACTATTTATGAACTATATATTATGTAAATTATATGTACTATATATAAACTAATAAACTATATGTAGTATAAATATAAAGTATATATAAATATGTATATACATATAATATATAGTTTATATTTATATACTATATATAAATTATATAGTGTATATATGAACTATATAAACTATATATAAACTATATAGTTTATTAATATGAACTATATATATACTATATAAACTATATAGTTTATATTTATATACAATGTATAACTTATATACTATTATATACTATATATATATATAAATCATATATACTATATATAAACTATATATGTAAACTATATAATTTATATAAACTATATGTAATATACACTATATAGTTTACATATGAACCATATATAATCTATATATACTATATAAACTATAAAATATGTGTATAAACTATGTATACTACTATATATATTATATATATACTATATATAACTATATATACTATGGTTTACATAGGAATCATATATAGGCAATATAGTTTATTAATGAACTATATATAAACTATAAACTATATGTGCAAACTATATATATATACTACACACACACACACATATATATATATATATATATATATAATATAGTTTATATATATATATATATATAAACTATATAGTTATTATATATTTGAATAAACTATATAGTTTATTACTATATATGAATAAACTATATAGTTTATTACTATATATGAACAAATATATATGAACTAAATATTATATATAAATTATATATTATATAGTTCATTAATATAAACTATATTAATTTATTAATAAACTATATATTATATTTAATATAAAACTTTATGAACTATATATATATATTATATATAAATTATATATATATATTTTAATATAAACAATGTATTAATTTCTTAATATAAACTATATATAGTCCATTAGTATAAACTATGAACTATATTATATATACTATGTATAAACTATATAGTTTATTAATATAAACTATATGAATTATAGTTTATTAATATTAAATTTCATCATTAAATTTGGACTAAATTGAATAAATTTAAAATATGGGGACGATGCTACAATGCCTATTGAACTTCAAAAACACGCGGGCCAAGTGGCCCAAATTTGGACTAATATATAAACCAAAATTTTTCTAATTTCGGTCATTTTTTTCTTTTTTGTGATTTGCTCTCTCTCTCTCTCTCTAACACTCTGATTCTCTCAAAATTCTCTGACTTCTCTTTAAAAACTCATCCATAAACACCCTAAACCCATAAATCTTTTGATTTTTCCAATCATACACCCCAAATTCATCCCCTGTTCATCTTAAAAATCATCATTTGATCTTCACAAACACCAAAACTCAAACCTATCCTATTTTTTTCGATCAAACACCCCAAAATTAAACCCTTGTTTTTCTATGTTATCCCCAACCTTATTCTTTGATCTTTACAAACACTAAAACCCAAACTCTATCCTATTTTTTCGATCAAACACCCCAAATTCAACCATTATTTATTAGTGTTCATCCCCAAACCTTTCTTTAACCCTTACAAACACCTAAAACCAAAACCCAACCCAACCTATTTTTTCAATCAAACCCCAAACCCTCAACACTTATTCATCCATATTCATCCCCAAACCCTTGTTTGATCCTTACAAACACCCAAAAGCAAAACCCAAACTATTTTTAGATCAAACTCAGTACTATTCATCTTCTAACTTTTTCTCTAACCTTAAACCCTAACCAAACATTTTTTTATTCTTTTTTATCTGTTCATCTTCTTTAACCTTAAACCCTAACTAAAGCCTATTTATCTTTTGTTTTGTTCATATTCTCTAACCCTAAATTCTAACCAAAGCCTATTCATCTTTTGTTTCTATTCATCTTCTCTAACCCTAATCGATAATGTTCATCATCATCTTCTTCTGTCTTTGTTCAACTTCTGTAATCCTAAATCTAACCGAGATTGTTCATCTACTTCTGTCTATGGTCATCTTCTCTAACCGAGACTATTACCCCTCTCCATTTAAAACCTTTATTTTACTACGATTTCATGGATAGTTCGTCTGACAAGTTAAACTTTCTAGGTATTTTTTCATTCCTTTTTTATTTTTATATTTTTAATTTTAATATTCAAATTAATAATTTTTTTTTTTTGTAGGGAAACCCCAACAGATCAGAATAAAGAACATTTTGAAAGAGGTAAATTGCATCATTACCTCTCTGTTCGATTCCTTAAATATTTTTATTTTATTTTATTTTTATATGTGAGTGGTATACTAACCCTAAGTTTTTTTTAAGGAGATGTAAATGATCAACGGTCCGAAGCAGTTGATGTCAATAAATCCTCTACAGGGCCGTTTGGATGGTGGAATATTACATTATTGGGGGAATTTGTTTTCCAGAATGGAACACCCTTGTTTGGATTGCAAGGATTATCACTAGGGAGTAATAAGTCATTCCCAACAGTGATATTTTGGGGGCTTATTACCGGGAATGTCATTCCCCCATTCCTTATGCATGTATTAATCTTTTCCCATGGCTTTGGACTAAAATGCCCTTAAAACAATTATTTTTTCAAAAATATCCTTCTCCTAACTGTTGAATAAAAAAATTCTATGAAGGGTAAATTGAAAATTTATCCCTAAATTATTTTAGATTTACAAAAAGTCCACGATTAGAATTTATATGAAGTTAAAATGTTAAAATAAAATTAAACCCTTTCATTAAATCCATTTATCTTTTAAATTTGTAAAAAATTATATAATTTTTATGAATTTAAATTTTATAAAGAAAATATATAAATTTAAAATAATAAAATTATATACTTTCTATGATATTTTATTCAAATAGTTTCATTTGAATATTTAGAATTCAACTTGTTTAAAAAACAAATATATAACAAGGACAATTTGGTAAAAATATACATTCCAATAATCTTTTATTCCTTTAACCAAACACTATAATCTTTCATTCCTGCTAAACAAACCAAACACAACAATGCAACATTCTTAGTATTGTGTCAGGTAATGTTAAATTCTGGTAATCCTATCCCTGGAGGTAATGCTATATTCTATGAACCAACGCACCATAAGAGGAAGGCCATATGTTCATCCGAGTTTGGGAGAAAAAGTTCTCCTATTTGGGAGCACTACTCCTTCATCAAATCTGTGATGGTTCTGTTTATGCTGAGTGTAAGTATTGCAAAGTGAAAAGGTATAAAGATGATTATTATTGGTACATCTAACCCTAGAAGGCATACTGAGAAATGTCAAACTATAAGGAATTTCTTGCTGAAAATCTTGGTATGGTAAGTTCTTTTGATCAAAACAAATACTGTGAATTGTTTGCTGAGGCTATTATGTGTCATGGTTACGCTTTTAATATTGTTGAGCATGAAAAACTTAGGAATTTGCATCATTACCTTAATTCTTGTATTAAGGATATATCTAGGTGTACTCTTACTAAGTATTGCATGTTGGAGTATGAAAAACATAAAAAATTGCTACTTGATTCAATGCATTTTGTTTCAAGTCATATTTGTTTTACATGTGATGGATGGTATGCTTGCACTTTATGTTCTTATTTTGCTCTTACTGCTCATTATGTTGATAATAACTGGAAACTTCAGTCTAAAATACTAAATTATCGTCGTTTTTCTCCTCCCCATGATGGTGAGTCAATCTTTAAGTTTGTGAAAAAGATGATATCTAAGTGGGTTCTTGAAAAAAAAACTTTTACCATTACACTTGATAATGTTTCTGCAAATAATAGAATGGTTAAGAGACTTAAAGATGATTTGAATGTCATTTCTCCTATTCCCTACAATGGTAAGTACTTCCATATAAGGTGTGTTGCCCACATTTTGAACTTGATAGTTCAAAAAAGTTTGAAGGTATTCAATTATTTTGTTATTAAATTGCACGAAATTGTTAAGTTTACTGATTCTTCTGACTCTCAACTTTGTGCCTTTGAATTAGCTGTTAAAAATTGCGATTCTTCTTTCTGTGGTAAGTTATTATTGGATGTTCCTACTCGATTGAATTCTACTTACTTGATGATTCACAGGGCACTTGAGGCTAGATTAGCCATTGACTTGTTTGTTAATAGGGAAAATGAGTTAGATATCACTACTGATCATGAGTGGGAAAATGTTCAAATAATTTGTGATTTTCTTAAGTCTTTTTATGAAATTACTACTATGTTATCTGGTTCTAAGTATCCCACTTCTAACTTGTATTTGGCTAACGTTGTTTCAATTAAAAAATTGTTGTGTGATGCTCATAATGATCATTGTGAAGGTATTTCTGCAATGGCATGACCCATGCTTGAACTATATGAGAGATATTGGTATGATCACTCAATGATTCTATCTTTTGATGTTTTACTTGATCTTCGATATAAATTACAATTTTGAAGGAGTTGTACAATGTTCTTTATGTTGAGGTCGAGGTTCAATGAAGGGTAACCCTCATTTATAAGGGTTTCTTGAGTTATATGTTTTATTAAAAAAATATACCTTGTTGTTTTTTCTTCTATCCAAAGTAACACATCTTTAGACAGAAGTGGCTCAAGTTCTAATCGGCCTCGAACATTTAAAAAATCAGATCTATTTCAGGTTAGTTTTTATAATTTCATATTCAATTTTATATATTTTATTATGTTTCCAATTACTAATTATTCTATTTTCTTTGAATTTTCAGAATTTTGATGCCAATTTAGCTGCTTCAAGGAGTGGACGATCTGATGTTGACTCTTACTTCAGTTTGACCCTTTTCCCTCGTACTGGAGAATCTGACTTTGATATTTTGGAGTATTGGAAAATTTAAGTATTTCTGATTAGGTACTTTCTCGCATCGCGAGAGATATATTATCTATTCCAATTACTTTAGTTACATCTGAATCATCCTTTAGTATGGGGGGTCAAATTTTGAACAAATTGAGAGCTAAACTCTTACCTAAAAATGTTAAGATTTTTGTAACAACCCGTAATTGACTGTATGGTTTTGAGCCGGAGGAAAAAGGATGAAGAATATCTTATGGTTAATAAGTATTCTATGTAAAGGTAATTAAATTATTTATTTTATTTTCATAATATTTTGAATTGCTTATTAATGCTTTTAATTTGATTTTGTAGGGTGTTTAACATTAAGTCAAAACATTGGAATTGGTTTGTGAATGATTATGTCTTCTTTCTTCCCTTTAGAGGTAACTTTTGTTTATTTATGTTTATTAAATTAAATTTTATATTTATTATGTTTATTAAATTAATTTTTCGATAAGTTCATTAATGCATCTGCTTTTGAAGGGTGCCTTACAAGTTACAACAAATATCATTCTAAATGCTTCTTGTTGTTTTTACTGATTCTGCTTGATATTGTTTCTGTTATTAAATGTTGTTGAATGCTTGATTCTGTAAGGGTTTGGTAAAGTCGGAAAATCTTGGCACTGTGGCCATCGTATTCCCTTTGGCTTTACCACTGACTGCATGCTTGTTTAATGCAGAAATGTTGCATGTTGTTGCTGCGTTGTAAATTATTGTTGGTCTGACTTAAATAAATTGTTGTAACTTGTAAATTATTTTCTAAATAGTTACTCATGTTAAATTATGTTGGTGACATTTCGACTTTTAAAGCGGAAAAGTTGCCCGTAATTTAACAATGTTGGCACATTTAGATATTTTGATAAAAAACTCCATGAAGAAATTTCTGGTAGCAAAGTAAGACTTTTAGCTTTATAAAACTTTTATTATAAGATCTGGGAGCTTAAATTTAACTTTGTTTTGTTCATTTTATTGTAATTCTATTGTATTGAACTTTCAATCAAATGTTATTCAGATTTTCAATATCAATTAAATTCATCTTTTATATTATGTTATATATATGTTATAATTTTTAGATAAATTACCTTTACATTATTAATTAATTATTACATAAAACATAAACTAAACTATATAATTTACATTTAAATTAATTTTATTAATCAAGTTCAAATGCCAATAAATTATTTTAACTTGTAATCATTATAATTAATTTAATTAATCATGTTAAATAAATAAATTACTTAAAATAAAATTAATGATTATATTGAAAATTTATAACATAAGAATCATAATGTAAGAATTATAATTAATATAATAAGTACATTTATTAATTTAATAATCAAAATTAATATTTTATTATAACATTTAAAAATTAATCATATTAATTAGCATGATTATTATAAACACAAAATCTCAACTTCATTAAAATCTTATAATTTCATCAATGGTAATATATAATTCAGGTAAATATCAAATCATGTAAATATCATATCAGGTAAATAACAAGTCGAATCATTTAGAGGTTGAGTCAATTACATGTCAGATTTATAACAGGTTAGGTTGAAAATAGTTTGGGTAATACCGGTTATTCACCAGGTTAGTCTCAGGTTCATATTCATATCATTCGAATGCAGGTCGGGTTCGATTATCATATTTTCGGTTCAATTCGGGTTTAGATTGTTCTCAGATCGGGTGCAAGTCGGGTTCAGATCCACAATTTCGAAGTCCAACTCGGGTTCATGTCAACACCAGTTTTGACTCGAGTCGGTTTCGGATAGCCACAGCTCAGGTCAAAAACAATTTTGACTCGAGTCGGTTAGTTTTACAGGTCGGCTTAACTTTTTACATCCTACTATCTAATATATATAATGGCTATATAGTTCCAAAATAATAATACATTTTGTTACACCTCGTTTCACACATTTAAATAAGTAGGCAGAAGTATTAATTAATTAAAGGTATATCTACTTGTAATGATTATAGGAAGTAGGGAGTATAGGAAACCCCATCGCCAAGGGATCCAACGTGGTGGCCGGGTAAAACGGAGTGTTTGAGCTAGCTGGTAAAACGGAGTGTTTGAGGTAGCTGGTAAAACGGAGTGTTTTGAGGTAGCTGGTTGAGCGAAGAAACGAAGGAATTGGTATCATCTCTGCTATTACCATTTACATCATCTTCCTGGAATCTTTTCCGGATTCTGAACCTGTTGAATCCGGTTCATTCCAGTACTGTGGAGGAAGTGTTGGTTTAACGCTAAATGCCATGGGAAAATTTGGCTTTGATCTTGACGATACTGGTAGCTGTGAAATATTGGAACTGCCTCGCATCCCCTGGTCTGATAATATCCCATCAAAGAAATTATCTTCATGTTGTAGCAACGACCCGTAACCGGTAGCTTTTGATGTTAGTGCGATTGGGTTTTGATTGTTAGGAGTTGGCAGTGTCGCAGTACGCATCCCCGTTCCCTCCATGGTGTCCCTTTCAATCGATCGTTGGGCATTATTCTTCTTGTAAATACGGCATAAAACACAATCATCGAGCTGAAAACACAATGATTTTAGTAAAATGATATGAATATTAGTTTTTCGGGGACTGTAAAACATACCCGTAAAGAAGATTTCCTGTTGGGTAGATCAGTAATTTGAGGCTTTGAAGTAGAAATATTGTCGATGAGGCGATATTCATGCATGATCCAATTGGTTTGATCCCTTTGGGAGGCTTACCTCTGTAGAACACCAGAGCTTTTTAAACACCAACCTTTGGTTTCCATTGGAAGTTACAATGGGCTTATCGGTCCCGGTGGCTTTCAGTAACCAGAAGTTGCAGCTCTATTAGGCCTTGCTCCATTAGGATATTTCCTGTCTCTAGGACTGAAAAAATACCACTCTTGCTCTCCAAAAGTTGCCTTATCTACAAATTAATTACATGGTTTAGTTGATCAATGAAAACATGCACGATCAAATATAAAATTTTGTGTACGTACGTACGTACGTATGTATACTTGGCAGCTCCCATGGATCAAACTTGTAAAGATCAACTCCGGCTATGATTGTAACAGGCAGAGGGCAGAGGAGCAGAGGCAGCCTTCTTTTTCAGGTAGTGAACCACTAGCTCTTCGTCGGTCGGGTGGAATCGGAACCTGATGGGAGCTGCGGGTGCGGCGAAACCGACGATGAATCTGTATTCTCCATTTATTTGCTTCGTTTCAAACTTTTGTAACTAGTTTTCGTGAAACAAATGGAGTTACAATAAAAGCTTAAAGGCAGATGAATACGAATGGAGAAGTTAAAAATATACGTTGATGACTTGATGTTATAAGTGGGAAGACTGTGGAAGGTTGTTAAGGTTCCTATGGAGCCAAGTGGACAACGGTGATCGGATGACATGTGGCAGGGTGGAATGGGTGGTAGGGACCACAGAAAGCGGGCAAAATGCAAGAAAATTGGCAGGTTTGTAGGGTCGCATGCTTGGAACTGCCTGTCATGCTTTTCTTATGCGATGGTCTCGCTTCTGTCCCACAAACTAATTTCAAGAGAAAAAGGAAGAGTGTAAAATGTGCAATCATGTCTGTTTTTGGGATTTTATTGGGATTTTATTTATTTTATTTCATTTCATGTACCAATGTAATTATGTAAAAATCGAATCCAACAAGTTCATACTAAGTTTAAAAAAAAAATTTTGCATGTGAGTTAAACTCGTTTATTTGGAATAATAATATGCTAAGAAAAGAACCATTCTGTTGAGCTTGGAGAACAGGCATAAATCCATGGGGGAAAGGGGGCGTTCTTGACCCGGAAGCTTTGTAATTTTCCTTGTATAATAATCCCATTAGAATAGAATATACATATAGTTTGCTTTCCTTGATGGTGCTTTCTTCTTTTCCGTTTTATTACTTACTACTTATACTATACCTCCCCCACTACTTTCTTTTTATCTCTGTTGGTTTTAAAGTTCAGTGCTACTGGAGCGTAACTTTCGATAATATGGATGATATGCTGTCACCAAGTAAGTTTTAAAAAAAGCACGAGAAAAACGAATTGAACTTCCATAAATGCTTATAGGGCCAAAAGCAAAAGCGTGGCAATTAGCCTGGAGATACTTATAAAAGTATTGAACCCTGAAATGATTCATGAAGAAGAATATCCAAGCCCTAGTTGAGAATTGGAGTTGCTGCCATCCTATAGGTGGTTTGATCTCGAAAGCAGGTTTAAAAAGCCGAGTAAAGTTTTTGCACGTGGGTTCAAATATTTATTTTGCGCTGATCCCCTAGTACTAGTAGTAGTACCCAGAGGCAATAATTTCAACTTGCGAGGGTGTCACCACGAGGAGCAACTTGATGTACTCTACTCCTACTAAAAGGAATCCCCTCATTAACATTAAGTCTGCATATTACTCCATATATCTCAAGTTTCAACTCTTGATCATGAACATAGATTATCTTTTAAATCATAACTCCACAATTTCAATTTTATAAATCAATCCCTATTTAAATCCAGATTTCTAGTTCAGCAATTTCAATATGGGTTCTTGATTTATGTCAAAACTAACATCAAACGAAGAAGTTTCCAATGAGAATTTCAAACTTAGGGTAATGTTCTCAACATTAGGGTTATTATAGGAAAGAAAAGGTATAGAGTTTAATTTCAAAAATTCCAAGGCTTGGACCTATTCAGAACTGTGTAGTCAATTTAAAGACTTAATATTTTTTTGTTTATTAAAATTAAAAAGAAAAAAAGCTCGTTTAAGATAAGTACATACATTAAATTGATTTGTGGATATATGAATTTTTTTAAACACATAAAAAAATCAGAAAGCTAATATCTTAATTCACCCTCTCCGTTCTTATATGCTTCTAACGGTGCCAACAAATCAGTTGGAGGCGTCTGCAATATAGACAATTCATTGTCTTGTCGTAAAGCCAGGTTTGCCAATTCATCAGCACATTTATTTCCTTCGCGCCAAATATGTTGTACTTCTACTACCCATCATTCTTTAAGGATGTTTATGCATTCGTTTATCAGACCCATATCCACTGAGACATTCATCTTCTCGCCTTTGAAGAGATCCACAACCCTTAGCATCTATCTCTAAAATCACATTCCTTAAGCCAAGACTTTTTGCTAAAATCAGACCCTGCCGAGCCCCCCAAATTTCAGCGATCAAGCTGTTCACTCTTCCTAGTCGCAGCGTGAATCCAACTTCTAGTCCACATTGTTGTCTCGAATCAAGGCTCCTACAGCTGCCAAACCTGAACTCATTTTGTAAACACCATCAGTATTTAAAATCCATCATCCCTCAGGCGGTTTTCTCCAATTAACCCAATACGAATCGTTTATCATCTTTCTTTGGGGGGTTGTCCAGGCTTTCTCTATATCTATAGCAAACTGTTTAGCTTGCTTAACTACTTCAAACGGATCTATTCTCGTGTCATTGAATATTCTATCGTTTCTGCTCTTCCAAGACCCCAAATAGCAACCAAAAATAAGAGACCCCATTCTAAATCCTCTATTTCGGGTTTCTTTGAAAGACTATTCATTTTTAACCAACTTTTGAAATCCATCAAGCCGAATTGTCTATCCTGATCCCACACTTTCAGATCTTCCCAAACGATGTTGAAAACATTTTGATATTTCGATATAACAAATTAAGTTATATGAATTTTAAGATTTTCCAAATGATTTTCTAAGTATATTCGATAGAATTATTCGAATATCAAAACATTACTCCAAATCTTTCAAAGATCATTTTTAATCCTTACTCAAAGTGTAAAATTAAGTTTTAATCTTAAAACAATTTCAAAATAATTTTACAAAGTATTTCGAACCATTTCAAAGCCAAAAATTCTAGATTGCTCAGAGGGAACCGATTCCCCCTGAATGGTTTAGCTCCGAGAATTCCAGTATGCTCGGAGGGAACCGATTCCCCCATAGGGGTACCGATTCCCCCCTTGTATAACGGTCGAAATATTTGAATTTTACACTTAGGGAACCGATTCCCCATAGGGGGTACCGATTCCCCCACGCTCCAAGCTGTTTTATTAATGTTTTCACACTAAAACGGCTATGATCTTCACTAATCATCCCCAACGTTCAGAAGTGATTCAAGGTGTATTTAAACAAGTTCTGAAACCCTTGATCAACAAGAAATTATAGAGAAACAAGAGAGAAAGCATCAAACACCAAGTTTGTGCAAATCAAGCCAATTTTCCTTTCAATATTCATTTGCTTTCAAAGAACACAATTTGTGCTCATTTCTAATATTTGTGAGTGTTCTTTTCTTGTTCTAGAATTGTGCAAACATCTTACCTTGAGAGGTTTTCCTTATAAGTTTGCAAATTTGTAATCTTCTCTTTGGGAAAGAGTGTTCTCAAGAATTGGGGTATATTCTTGAGGGTGTTGTAAGGTTATCTCTTTGGCCTCAAAAGAAAGAACAAATTAGTGAATTTGTTGGAAAATCCTTAGTGTGGATAGCTAAGGTAGTGGACGTAGACTTTGATTGAGAAACTCGAACCACTCTAAATCGCTATGCAATTACTTTCAATTTTCTACAAAAGCTTCCACCAAATTTTTAATTGCCAATTCACCCCCTCTTGGCCAATTCCGTCAATCGATTAACTCAACAATTGGCATCAGAGCCTAACTCATTTGAAGGTTTAATCGCCTCTTGAGTCGATTCGGGAAGAGTTATATTGATAATCAAAGTCATCAATGGCCTCCGCTTCAAACTTCGACTCCGATCTCGACTCGATGCCCGTCAACAAGCCTCTTTTCTTCATTGGAGCTAACTATGCCTATTGGAAGAATAGAATGATGTACTTCATTCAAGCAAGTGACATGGGAGCATGGAATGCTGTAGAAGAAGGATACATCAAACCTCCTACTCATCCAAGGTTGTGGAGTGAAAGAGAGACAAGAATGTTCCAGCTCAACTCCAAAGCCATCCATATCATTTTTGTGCTCTTGGACTAGATAAATACGGAAGAGTTTCATCGTGTACAACCGCTAAAGAAATATGGGACAAACTTCAAGTCACTCATGAAGGTACCAATGAGGTAAAGAAATCTAAAATTAGTATTCTAACGCATAGCTATGAAAATTTCAGGATGAAACCAAATGAAGATATCAAAGCTATGACGGATAGATTTTCAACGATTGTCAATGGTCTCAAATCATATGGAGAGATCTTTTCAAAGGAAAATCTTGTGGAAGTTAGTACTCCCTCCCAAAATCGTGGCAATCAAAGAAGACGGCAATCATCGAGTCTAAGGACTTAACGTCCTTAACTCTTGAAGAGCTAATTGGGTCACTCCTCACTCATGAAATGATGCTCGAAGATGAGGTGGACCTCGACAAGATTGACGAGACACCAAAGGAGAAGGAGAATAAGAAAAACATTGGAGTTACTCTTAAATCCACAAAAGATGAGAGTGGTTCGAATAATGATGACGATGACGAGGAAATGGCATTGTTTGCCAAACGGTTCAGAAAAATGATGAGACCTTATCGAGGAAGAAAATTCAAACGAAATGAAGGCCTAAAAATGAACCGAAAGAGAAGGACCCAATCATTTGCTACGAATGCAAAAAGCCAGGGCATGTCAAATATGATTGCCCACAATTGAAGAAAAAGGGTCAATCAAAAATAAGCACAAGGCTCATGTGGCTACATGGAGCGATGAAGAAAGTTCAGATGAAGAGGAACAAGAAGTAGGTAACTTGTGCTTGATGGCATTTGGAGAAGATTCTAAGGTAACCTCTAACTCATCATACTCATCCGATTTTGATGATTTATCCTATGATGAGTTATTAGAGGAATAATGGGTTAGCTTTGGATTATGAGAAATTATTTTTAAAATAGAAAAATGATGTTTCAAAATTGAAAAATGAAAACAAACTCATATCCAAAACCAACAACGATCTTGAAAGTAAAATCAAAGATTTGCAAATCAAACTAGAAGAGTTTGAAAAGAAAAATTTAGATTTGCAAAATTTACTTTCAAAGATCAATGATGATCATCAAAATAAAATTGATTATCTTAAAACTTTTGATAAAGTTGGAACAAAACATTTTAAAAAGGTGGAAATTCAAAATCCAACTTTGTTAGAAAAAGTTTTAGAAACTACAATCATAGAGGTCCCCAAAGAACCTCTAATGGAAAATCGTTAGAAGTATGTGGGTTCCTAAAGAACTCATTACTACTAAAGATAAAAATATCCTACACAAATGGATACCTAAGGGGACTAGGATTTTGGAAACTAATGAATATGGACCCAAAAGAATTTGGGTACCAAAAATCAAAAATTAATCTATGTTTGTAGGGAAAGGAGCATTGCTACAAGGCACGGGAAACAAATTCAAATTCATGGTACCTTGATAGTGGATGCTCAAGACACATGACCGGAGACAAAAGTCGGTTCATTGAGCTTAACGCCAAAAATGGAGGAGAAGTGACTTTTGGAGACAATTCAAAAGGTCACATTGAAGGTATTGGTACAATAGGTAATACCTCTTCCTTACAAATTAAAAATGTTTTATATGTGAATGGATTAAAGCATAATTTATTGAGTATTAGTCAACTATGCGATAAAGGATTCAATGTCTTATTTGAAATTAATGGTTGTAAAGTCATTGACATTGCATCTAATCGGATTATGCTTGTTGGTCATAGAATAGGAAACATATACATGGTGCATTTAGATTCTTTTGATATGACTAATTTATGCCTAGTTGCTAAGGATGAACATGATAGTTGGTTATGGCATAGGAGACTAGGACATGCTAGTATGAGTGTTTTGCGACGGTTAATTCAAGGAGACCTAGTAAGAGGGTTGCCTAAGCTTAAATTTGATAATGAAATCTGTGATGCTTGTGCTAAAGGAAAACAAAAGCGAGTTTCTTTTAAATCCATTAATGATGTATCAACTAGTAGAGTTTTACAATTGATCCATTTAGATCTTATTGGGCCAACTAGAACTACTAGCGTGGGTGGAAAACAATATGCATTTGTCTTGGTAGATGACTATTCTAGATATACTTGGGTTCTATTTTTAAATACTAAAGATGAAGCATTAGAACAATTCATCACATTTTCAAAAGTAATCCAAAATGAAAAAGGTTACTCTATAACTAGTGTTAGGAGTGATCATGGAACTGAATTTGAAAATCTTGGATTTACTGAATTTGTAACTCTAACGGTATTAGCCATAATTTTTCAGCACCTAGAACCCCTCAACAAAATGGAGTTGTTGAGAGGAAAAATCGAACTTTAGAAGAAATGGCTAGAACCATGCTTTGTGAAAATAATTTGCCAAATATTTTTGGGCGAAAGCCACAAATATCGCTTGTTATGTTGTAAATCGAGTAATGATTAGGTCAATTTTAAAGAAAACTCCATATGAAATTTTCAAAAATAAAAAGCCTAACATTAGTTATTTTCATCCTTTTGGATGTAAATGTTTTGTTTTAAACAACGGTAAAGAAAACCTTGACAAATTTGATGCTAAAAGTGATGAAGGAATTTTTCTGGGTTATTCCTTAAATTCTAAAGCCTATCGTGTATTTAATAAAGAACTTTAGTTGTAGAAGAGTCTATACATGTTGTTTTCGATGATAATCCTTCCGAGGAAGGATTCTTGTGTGAATGATGAGTAGGTGTTATAAATACAAATGACGTTAGACATGACGTTGGAGAACCATCATCAAAAGAAGAAACGAAAAATGAGGAAACTCATGATCCTCTTGAGAATCCAACCATTGAAGAAAGGGAAGTATCTTATCCAAGAGAGTACAACTATGTCAAGGATGGTGAAATTATAGGTGATCAATCAAAAGGGGTAACAACTCGATCTTCTCTTAGAAATATTTGTAATTATGTTGCATTTATCTCATGCATAGAGCCTAAGAATATTAAAGAAGCATTAAATGATGAACATTGGATTATGGCTATGCAAGAAGAGTTAAATCAATTTGAGAGAAGTAAAGTATGGACATTAGTTGAAAGGCCTAGTAATAAATCTACTGTAGGTACTAGATGAGTATTTAGGAATAAGCTTGATGAGAGTGGTAATATAGTGAGAAACAAGGCTAGACTTGTTGCTCAAGGGTATACACAAGAAGAGGCATAGACTATGATGAAACATACGCTCCCGTAGCTAGGATGGAAGTAATTAGAATGTTACTAGCATTTGCATGTTTCAATGAATTTAAATTATATCAAATGGATGTTAAAAGTGCATTTTTAAATGGTTTTATAAAAGAAGAAGTGTATATGGAACAACCTCCATGTTTTGAAGATTCAAATTTTTCGGATCATGTTTTAAAATTGACAAAAGCTCTTTATGGTTTAAAGCAAGCCTAGAGCTTGGTATGAAAGATTGTCAAATTTTTTAATTGAAAAAGGTTTTTTAAAAGGGAAGGTTGACACTACATTGTTTTGAAGCATAAAGGTAAAGATTTATTAGTAGTTCAAATTTATGTGATGATATAATATTTGGTTTCTACTAATGATGTTCTTTGCCAAGAATTTTCTAAGCTAATGCAAAGTGAGTTTGAGATGAGAATGATGGGGGAGCTCTCATTTTCTTGGAACTCCAAATCAAGCAAAGAAAAGATGGCATCTTCAATCAAGCTAAGTACGTCAAATATGCTCAAGAAGTTTGGACTGGAAAATGGGAAACCTCATGACACTCCAATGAGCTCCTTAACAAAGCTTGACTTAGATGAAGAAGGTAAATGTGTAGATGTTAAATTATATAGGTCAATGATTGGATCTCTACTTTATCTAACTACAAGTAGACCAGATATTATGTTTAGTGTTTGCTTATGTGCTAGATTTCAATCATGCCCTAAGGAATCACATTTACTAGCTGTTAAGAGAATCTTTAGATACCTTAAGGACACTCCTAGTTTAGGACTTTGGTCCTAGAGACTCTAGCTTTAGCTTGCATGCTTTTTCTGATGCGGATTATAGAGGATGCAAATTAGATAGGAAAAGCACCTCCGGTACTTGCCAATTCCTTGGAAATATGCTAATTTCTTGGTTTTCAAAGAAAAAAAATTGTGTTGCATTATCTACCACTGAAGCCGAATACATTTCAGCTGGTAGTTGTTGTGCATAAGTTTATGGATGAAACAACAACTTTTTGATTATGGAATTGAAGTAGGTACCATTCCTATCAAGTGTGACAATACTAGTGTATTTGTCTCACTAAAAATCCCATCCAACACTCTAGAACTAAGAACATTGAAATAAGACACTTCATTAGAGACCATGTCACTAAGGAAGATGTAGTTCTAGAATTTGTTGATACTTTGCACCAATTAGCGAATATCTTTACAAAACCTTTAGACAAGGAACGATTTTGGACACTTAGGAGAGAATTAGGTTTGACCAATCTATCTTCACTGTGTTTAAAATAATTTTAGCACTTTAATAATAATGAAAAATGCTTATAATAACAATTTTTTATTGCATTCATTGCTATTAGTTAGGGGGAGTTTATGATTCGTGATGAAAAATTAATTTTATGTTCAAATATCGTTTAAAGATTAATTGAATTGTTTGAACATGATTAATTTTCAATATGAGTTGTCAATACCACTAGAGGAAATTAATTTTTAGCATTTTGGGTGTTTAAAATCAGATTTAGTATTTGGTGCAGAGGGAATCGATCCCCCTTCAGGGAACCGATTCCCCCTTTGAAGGGGAACCGATTCCCCCCCACAGGGGAATCGATACCCCCTGGGGTTCTGGTTAAACACGGGCAGAACCCTTATTTTGTTCAAAACCCTTCTTCCTTCCGCCGTTTCTCTCCTTCTAAGCACTCAAATCTCCATTTTTGCCTCAAATCAACGTTTTTAATCGGAATTCACTTCAAATATCATCCTCTAAACTTGTTAGAATCATCAAAAACGTGCAAACTTCATCTAATCTCACTCAAATCCGAAATCATTCAAGGTATTTTCCAAAACTTCTTTTTATCAATTTATGAACATAGAACTAGTTTAATTAGTTCTAGGTTGAATTTTGATTGGGCATTGATTATTTAGTGATTAGAACTAGATATTACAACTAATTTCATAAAACACAAGATTTTTTCAAAATTTTCTAAATTTTCGAAATAAAAAAAATTTAATTTTCAAATTATTGTGTTTTGATTAAATTATGTTGTTATTATGAAAACTATACATATATTGTTTCTCAAAACCATATTTTTCAAAAGTTTTTCAAAAAACTTTGCCCATTAGGATTGATTTAGATAACCTTGAAATATTGAGGACTCAATTGAGTTTTGGGATTGATTGAATTGCATACATGTGTTTTCTAAATTGCAGGTTATCAATTCTATTCCAATTTTCTAAACCATGTCCAATCCTAAACGTGCTAGGTCATCATCTAGTCGTTCACACCGTCAACCAAATCCACCTCCAAATCCTCCTCCTATTCCAATTTCTAATCCTAATCCTATTGATCCTAATTTGACTATTCAAAATTGTGTTTCAATCATCCTGGTCCTAGAAATCATCGTTTTTAGTATTATCAATATTTCGACTCTTACAAAATCCGGGAAGAACGTATTCCTCGTCAAGCTATGTTAGCTATCAATTTTAAATATCTTCCTTTTACAAGAGTGGAAATTTGATAAACTCTTTGACCTTGAACCCATCGTTACCATCAACTTGTTCGTATTTTCTTATAATGCCGTTTGTGTTAAAAACCAAACTGAAACTGAAACCATAGGAATTCGTTCCTACCTTCTAAGACAATTCTTATATATTGACTCTGATTACATAGCCAATACATTCGGATTAGATAATGATGGGATTTCAAATGAAAAATAGGTTTTAGGATCTCGTTATAAAAGAAAGGATAGTGCAAGTGTCCTAGACCTTCATGAACGTTTTCTTCATCTAATGATTCTTGGTGGTTTCGACCATCCGGAGGTCGTTATTCTACTCTTAGAGCCTTAGATCTTTGGTGGTTACATTGTTTCGAAAACAATATTAAAATCAACCTACCTTAGATTATTTTTGCTGAAATTATTGAAACCGTAAATCTTGTTCCTAACAAAAAATTATGTTCATCTTTTTTTACGGTTGCATTTGAGTAATCTGTTTTCCAAAGCTGGGCTTAGAGTCGGTCTAGATGTCGTTTTCCCCCTTAAGAAACAAATTAACCTTCTTTCCTTAACGAGAGCAGGATGGATTAAGGATAAGGAAACCGGTGAATAGGTTGATCTTCTACAAATACTCCGGGAGCTAGTTCTTCACATGCTCCACCCAAAGCTGACGAAGATCTCGAGCTTGAACAATTAATGCGAGACATCGATGAAGCCGAAGATGAACCTGAGCAGCCCGAGGAGCAACCCGAAGAGCAAGCACAACAAACGCATCAAATGCCTCCATATTTCCAATTTATGGAGACATTCGATTTTCGATACGCTACTATGGATTCACGCTTTACTTCTATAGAGTCCCATTTATCCACAATGGGAGCTCAACAATTAGAAATTCTTCGGGAAATGCTTGCAAATAATGAAGCAACCAACGCACGTATTAATGACCTCACTAACTAAATGGCCGCTATGCGAGCTCGTTTTCCTCCTCCTGATCCGGATATGTGATTCAATGTTTTGCTTTGAACTCCAAACTTGTTGTTTTAAACATTTTAAATATTTTGGAATGTTTGAATTTGTGGATTGATTGACTTTGAATTTGTTTGGATTCATGATGGTTAGAATTATCTATTTGGTGTGATTAAATTTATTCATTATTGCATCATTTACTTCATGATTAGATATATGACCAATTTTGCCATTTCACATTAATTATGAATATTGATTATGAAACTAATGGCTAACATTTCTCTTGCTTATGATCTTAGCAGCTTATATTATATAATCAATTAGCTAAATGATTTCAAAACCTTGTTTAAATTCTTTAAAATGTCTTTTTGATTTAACAAAAAGGGGGAGAAGTGTTAAAGTGTTTTAAATGGTAAATGGGAGAAGTGTTAAAGTAAGGGGGAGTAATTTCAAAACTTGATTTCAAAATCTTAAAATTACTAAAATGTTTTGTTATATCAAAAAGGGGGAGATTGTTGAAAACATTTTGATATTTCGATATAACAAATTAATTTAAATGAATTTTAAGATTTTCCAAAAGATTTTCTAAGTATTTGATAGAATTATTCGAATATCAAAACAGTACTCCAAATCTTTCAAAGATCATTTTTAATCCTTACTCAAAGTGTAAATTAAGTTTTAATCTTAAAACAATTTCAAATAATTTCACAAAGTATTTCGAACCATTTCAAAGCCAAAAATTCCAGATTGCTCAGAGGGAACCGATTCCCCCCAAGGGGTACCGATTCCCCCCTGAATGGTTTGGCTCTGAGAATTCCAATATGCTCGGAGGGAACCGATTCCCCCCCATAGGGGGTACCGATTCCCCCCTTGTATAACGGTCGAAATATTTGAATTTTACACTTAGGGAATCGATTCCCCATAGGGGGTACCGATTCCCCCCACGCTCCAAGCTGTTTTATTAATTGTTTTCACACTAAAACGGCTATATGATCTTCACTAATCATCCCCAACGTTTAGAAGTGATTCAAGGTGTATTTAAACAAGTTCTGAAGCCCTTGATCAACAAGAAATTATAGAGAAACAAGAGAGAAAGCATCAAACACCAAGTTTGTGCAAATCAAGCCAATTTTCCTTTCAATATTCATTTTGCTTTCAAAGAACACCATTTGTGCTCATTTCTAATTATTTGTGAGTGTTCTTTTCTTGTTCTAGAATTGTGCAAACATCTTACCTTGAGAGGTTTTCCTTGAAAGTTTGCAAATTTGTAATCTTCTCTTTGGGAAATAGTGTTCTCAAGAATTGAGGTATATTCTTGAGGGTGTTGTAAGGTTATCTCTTTGGCCTCAAAAGAAAGAACAAATTAGTGAATTTGTTGGAAATCCTTAGTGTGGATAGCTAAGGTAGTGGACGTAGACTTTGATTGAGAAAGTCGAACCACTCTAAATCGATGTGCAATTACTTTCAATTTTCTGCAAAAGCTTCCACCAAATTTTTAATTGCCAATTCCCCCCTCTTGGCCAATTCCGTCAATCGATTAACTCAACAGTAAACACCATCAGTATTTAAAATCCATCATCCCTCAGGCGGTTTTCTCCAATTAACCCAATACGAATCATTTATCATCTTTCTTTGGGGGTTGTCCAGGCTTTCTCTATATCTCTAGCAAACTGTTAGCTTGCTTAACTACTTCAAACGGATCTTTCTCGTGTCATTGAATATTCTATCGTTTCTGCTCTTCCAAGACCCCAAATAGTAACCAAAATAAGAGACCCCATTCTAAATCCTCTATTTCGGGTTTCTTTGAAAGACTATTCATTTTAACCAACTTTTGAAATCCATTAAGCCGAATTATCTATCATGATCCCACACTTTCAGATCTTCCCAAACGATTCTTACTGTGGGACATGATCGAGAATGTGATTTATCGACTCAACTTCGTTTCTACAAATTTTGCAGTTTATGTCTTGAGTCATGTTCTTCTTGACTCTAACTTCATTTGTATTCAGTTTATCCAAGTAAGATAACCAAACGAAAAATCGAATTTTCTCGCTAGTCTTAGTACTTCAAATCCACTTAAGATTTTCCCCCTGTTGAACCTCAATCTCCATGTTAGTAATAGCTTGGTATGTTGAGTTTACTGTAAATTTCCCATCCTTGGCGAAACCTCATGAAATTTTGTCATGTTCCTGGATGTCTTCCAAAATAGGAATCGAAACTCTTTTAATTTCCTCCCTTGTTTCTTCAGAGATCAAATGTTGCATTTCACAGATGTTCCACGATCTGTTTTCATCAATGAACTTGCTACCTTTTCATTTCTGCTCGGATTATCCATTAAAGGATATAGATTTTTTTAAAGGTTCTTTACCTACCCACCAGTCTTTCCATAATCTAGTTTGAGCTCCCGATTTAATTTCCCATTTACATCCTTTTTTAATCAAATTTCTAGTCCTCAACAAGCCCCTCCAAGTTGATGAGTTGTTCCCTCTTGTTTCAGCCTCTAGGAATTCATTTTGCTTTAGATATTTTCCTGTAAACATCTTACACCAAATATTATCTTGCTTGATGAGGAGTTCTAACTATTCTTCGCCATTAGAGTCAAGTTCATGGATCTAGCTTTGCGTATTCCTAATCCTCCCAATTTTTTTGAGTTGCAAACTTTATTCCAGCTGACCAGGTGATTATGAGCGTAGACTGAGTCTCCTCCCCACTAGAAGTTGCTATTAAGTCTATCCAGTTTCTGACAAACAGAGTTTGGGAGCATGGTTGTTTGCATCATGTGTATTGGGATAGCGGTTGAAACAGTTTGAATGAGTTTTCTTCTTCCTGCCATAGATAAAACCCGTCCTTTCCAACCTGCTAATTTCCTCGTGACTTTGTCAATTAAGGGAGCATATGTTTCTGAATTAATCCTTTTATGGATTATTGGAACTCCCAAATAGGTTCTTAAGTTATCCGTAAGGGGGATACCACATAAATCGCTTAATTGTTGAGCCACATTTGGATTTATATTAGGGAGACAAAAATTTTTGATTTTAAAAGGTTAACATTTACTCCAGTTGCTTGGCTAAACTCATATAGGCAGTTCCTCATGTGTTGCATTTGTTCCGGGTTGGCTTCTGTAAACAAAAGTAAGTCATCAGCGAAAAATAAGTGACTAAGTTTGATTCCCCCTCTTGAGCTTTTGAAAGGTTTCCATATGTCTCTTTCTTCTTTCTCTAAGATCATGTGGGAAAGTCTTTCCATAACCATGATAAATAAGTATGGCGATAACGGATCACCTTGACGTAAGCCTTGTTTGGGAATCACACACTCGGTTATTTCCCCGTTCCACAGTGGCTCGATAGCACTCGACTTAATGCAGAACATAATGATTTTTATCAATTTTCTAGGAAAATTGAAGTCTTGAAGAGTCTTCTTAAGGAATTCCCAATTTACATTATCATAGGCTTTTTGAAGATCAATTTTAGCTATAATTGCACCCTTACATCCTTTTTGATTCATCATGGAGTCGACCGCCTCCTGCACAACCAGAATATTATCTGAGGTGCTTCTTCCTTTAAGAAAGCTATTCTGGTAAGACCACCAATCAACCTTTGTAAGAGAGGACACAATCGATGAACAATAATCTTGGAAAATATTTTATAAGCCGTATTCAGTAAACTAATTGGGAAAAATTGAGTGATGTTGTCAGCTGTGGCATGCTTTGGTATAAGAACCAAGAAAGTTCTTAAGATCTTAGTATCCATCTTCCCCAATTCCAACGCCATATTAGCAAAATCACAAAGAGTATTCTTGACAGTATCCCAATTTTGATTATAAAAGATAGGCCGGATGTCATCTGGTCCTGGCGCTTTCATTCCTTTCATAGTGAATAGTGCTTCTTTTACCTCTTCCATTGTGACTTGTTTATTAAGATTTAATTTATCTTCTTCATTCAATATGGGTATGAACCTGTCATAATTCATAGGAAGCTGTACATAATCTTTTTCAACGAACAATTCTTTGTAGTACTCACACACATGGAGGCACAGAGTTTGTTTATCCGTTATCCAATTGTTTCTAATATAAAGGCCAATAATTTTATTATATTACGCCTTAACATAGTAGTAAGATGAAAAACTTCATGTTCTTTTCCCTTTTAAAATCCAATCCATTCTAGATTTTTGGAACCAAAAGATTTCTTCCTGCGTCAAGACTTGTTGATACTCATAGTCCAGTACCTTTTCCAAGTCTTGCAGGAAATTTGAATGGAAGTAATGAGGGGATCTTTGGATGCCTTGTAATCGATTGGTCAATGTTTTCTTACGTTTAAATATGTTCCCGAAATTAGAGTCTTTCCAACTTATGATCGCATGTTTTACTTCTTCTATCTCATCAACAAGTGAATGTTTCTTTCTGTCCCAAGCTGAATTAAATACCATCTTGAATTCTTCATGAGTAAGCCATGCGGCTTCAAATCTAAAAGGATGTTTATCTTTATCCATAGGAATCTCCAAATCAGTGTTTACTAGTATCGGGTTATGGTCGGAATAGATTCTGGTGAGGGTAACAACTCTGAGGTTTGGGAAGAAGTCCACCATGTCAATGTTATAGAGCAATCTGTCGAGTCTTTCCTGTAGAATAACTCTCCCTTGATGTTGTCTTGTCCAGGTAAATATGCTGCCAACATATCCCGCATCCATCAGATTACATATATTCCAATTCTCTCAAAATTTAAGAATCCGATCTATACAATCCGAGTTACTGCCTACACACTCATTCAACGTGGCAAAATCGTTAAAATCTCCCACAATCATCCAAGGTTGGTCTACATTTCTAGCGTAAATGTATATATCCTCCCAAAATTTCTCTTTCTTAGTCGAATGTGGTTGAACATAGGCTGTGGAGATCAACCATCTTTTACCATTCTCTTGAATATCATAATGAATAACCTGATCTGTATAATGTTGAATTTTAACCTCATATGTGTATTATTTCTCCAAAGAATAATTAAACCTCCTCGAAGGCCTTCAACAGGGACCTCAAAGTGAGCATTAAATCTCAATTTCTTCTGGAGCGAATAACCAGTACCAGCCTTAGCTTTGGTTTCTAGAAGACAAATAATGGTTGGGTTTTCCTCCTGAATCAATTCTCTACAATTTCTGATGAAAACATTATCACCTACACCTCGACAGTTCCAAGCGACTAGTTTCATAATGACAGATTATTGTTTGTGTGTGCCTCTATGGCTATATTTTCGTTACTCCTTATAGATTGTTCCTGGCCAACTGGTTCGGCTTCCATATCCAGAGCGTCTTGACTAACTTGCTGATTTTTATCATCTTCAACGTCCATTGGGATTTTATATTGTTCTCTCGTCAACTTTCACACTGTCATATTTGATTCCAATACAGTACTTCGATTACTCTCCCTACTCTGAATATTCCTTTGTGTTCTACCTTGTTCATCTCTTTTGATATTCAATATAGGAGATTGGGGATTATCTTGTTTTATCTTAGATTTCCTTTCTCCTGAGCTCCCTACCAAATCGTTGCCTTTTATCTTTTTGCTATTTTCTTCTTGACTGGTAAAAATCTTCTCCTTTATGAATGTTCCAATCTCACTAGTCTTCTCTTTTATATCTTGAGGTCGGTTTATATCTTTTTATTATGTTGGGTTCTTCCTCATCAATAGTGTTCAATCTTTCAAACTTGTTATCATGGTGTAATTCTTGATTCCTGATTCTTTGATTCCTCTGATTTAATCTAGATTCGCGTTGTCTCCTTTGAACCAACATCCAAGGACCATATCTTTCCTAGGCTACCTCCTTCTCTTCATGTTGAATATTCTCGTTGTCTTCTTCTTCTTACAAATCTTGTTGATCTTGGTTTTTTGTTTCTTTTTTCGTTTCCTTAGTACTGGGGTTCTCCATCTGATTAACAAGACAGTCTGTGGCTCTATGACCCTACTACACCACACTTGAAACAAATTGAATGCAATCCTCATATTCAATATTGTAAACTCTATTCCCTATATGCACTTTCGACAACAGGGGAGTATTGAGATCAATTTCAACACATATTCTAGCGAAACGTCCTCTTGTTGACCAAGCAATATGATAATCGATTTTCAGGGGTTTACCAACTAATCTTCCTAAATTACATAAAACACTTTCTTTAAAATATTCAATTGGAAGTCCAGGGATATGTATCCAAACTGCCGTGGAGGGAATACTTGCACTTGCTACTACGAAATTAGGGCGCCATCTTTGAACCGTGATGTAGTGATCCATTATCTTCCAAGGGCCTTCCATTAAAACCTTTGCTCTATCCACCATGTTCTGGAATTTGATTGCATAAAACCCATAGCTAAGATCAATACACTCGAACTCACCCTCTAATTTCCATAGATTTGTCACCCTGTTGATAAGGGTTTTGTAAGCTACCGTTCTACCCAAAATCTTGATAATGAGCGTTTTTCTCCAAGGTTTTCTCATTTTTTCTTTTAATTCTTGGGGAATCTTGATTGTCGGTATATCGTTCCCTTCACAATCTTCCTCCTCATCCGAATCTTCCTCTTCAACTTCGATCAGGAATCGAAGATTACCCGGTAAAAGAGAGGGGCTTAATACGGTATCCTTCCATGATTTTCTTTGAATTTCTTCTTCAGGGGCGTTCTCCCCTTCCATTGTTCAGATTCTTTTGAACTTTCGTTCCACTTTCCTCCTTCTTCCACCGCCTGGGTCACCTCGGTGATGGCGAAGACTCTTCCTGCATAGGGGCAAAACTGCGACTTCTAGAGAGAGAGATATTGCGTTCTCTAATTTGTGGATATATGAATATAGTATGTTTGAAAATATATCATTAAAAATAGAAAAATGCAAGAGAAATACTTTATAATCTTTAAAAATCTAAAGTTAACATAAAGTGATGATTTAATATTTTTTTTTTTCTAATTAATCAGACATATTATTTAAAATCGACATTTATTAACTTATAAATTAATTATTTTGATTAATCATTGAAACTAATTTTTATAATGTTATAGTGTTTAGATTAAGATTTTTTTCAAATCTTTAAATCAAAGATATAACTCATGATTATAAATGGTAATTAAATTTGTTTTGTTAAAAGATTTAATTAATTTCTAATCCATTATTTTTTCTATTATTTTTCAAAGCATTAATAATAAATAAATGTGACTTTAACCCCCTAAATATAAAATATTTGTGATTTTTGAATAAGTCTCAACATGTACCCACTCGTTCTTTATTTGATTGATTAGTATTTTTCAGAAATAGTTAGTAGATGCTTGAGACCACCACAGCACTCTAAAGTTACTTCCATTTTCTTGATATTTGACTTTGAATTTTCTTACAGTGAAACCCTTTTAAGCTGCAGTCTTCTAGTGTTTATATTATTTAGAGTAATTAACTACTTTTTCACTTTTGGTCATGTCAAGCTCTCATTTACTATTTTCATTTATTATTATTCGATATAAATTTAATCATCATTGTTCATAAATATGATTTATATACCCTAATTCCATACATTTATGTAATAACGATCAATGCATTAGAAAGTAATCAGTGTTTATATACCCAAATTTAATCAGCGATCGGTGGCTCAACACTGGGAGGTGAGTTTTACGCATGCTCCTCGGGAACAAAATCGAGTAGCCGATGGTTTAGTCAAGCTTGCATGGAATCACTCTGGAGACCTTCATGTTTATCAAGTTCCACCGGCTTCTTTTATGGATTTAATTCAGCGGGATTGTCGGGGTATGCAGACCATTACTAGTTGTTCTTAGCTGATAGCCATTCCTCAGTAATTAAAAGAAAATAAAAGAATGAATTAGATTTTAGTCTAATATTTAATAGGTTAAT
Source organism: Hibiscus syriacus (assembly GCF_006381635.1). Taxonomy (NCBI): domain Eukaryota; kingdom Viridiplantae; phylum Streptophyta; class Magnoliopsida; order Malvales; family Malvaceae; genus Hibiscus; species Hibiscus syriacus. The sequence goes on from NW_024063517.1 coordinate 28,836, forward strand.
GAGAAGACAGGGATCTTTAACATGTACGAGATGGCCACCTTCCTAATTTTATCAGAAATTTTGTGTTCAAATAATATATTTATAAATATGTGCGTATTATTATTGTCAATAACTGAATTTTTTAAACAAATATTAGCATAAAATCGACTATTAAAAGATATTAAAATACCGTTAATGTAGGCAAAATAAAATAATTAGAATCTTCGATGTATTTAGCTATTTACAATGGATTCTAGAAGCCATCGTCAAAACTCTCAGGGAAATATCCCCTATAATTTCTTAGCAATAGAATTGCCATCAAACAAGCATGTGATACATCTAAATCACCAACGTTTTCTACCCCTCAAAGTCAATGCTAATAGATCTTCTTCAGTTAACGTTAAAAAATAATCGTTGACGTCGATACATCAATAATATAAGTATTTTCAAATTTATAAATTATAATCTTTTTAGATAATTTTTTTTTGTATTATGCTTCAATGACGTAGAGTGAGTGAGGATGGAAATTTTAAAAATATCATGGTAAATGATTATAGAGTAACTCATTTCAATTGATAGAAATTATATTTGAAGTGTTATTTCACTTCTAGGATAAATATTTGTTATATTAATGATATATAATTCATTTAAAATAATATATATTTTAGATAAAAGTAGAAGTTTGTTGACTAGAGAAATTGGGTTGCAATGGTGTTTGAGAGTAAATTTTCACATTTAAAAGAAGAAGATAAAGTTAAAAAAAATAACATAGATGACACGTGGATACCATGTAAGTAAAAACTAATCCACATTAAAAAATGTTAATATAATATGCTTTTATTTTAACTTAATGCTCAAATGGTCGAGAGAGGAGTAACTCTAAATTTCAATGAATAATTTTTTTTAAATTTTAGTAATTAAAATAAGAGTGATAATAAATTTGACTGATTGAAATAGAAGTAATTATATCATTTATTTGTGACTTCAAAAAATATTATGATATATTTAAATTTTAAAGATTTTGATGATATAAAAAATAATTTATAATATTTTCACATACACACTCACACATGCACACAAGCGTGTGCACACCCACCCACCCAGCACACACATATACGGGTAATGTTGAACCTATTTTGATATAACAAATTTAAGGGTAATTTTTTTTTGATTTTGTTGAATTTATTTAAAGTTTTAAAAAATAATTCAAAGTCCATGAAACTTGAATTTGAACACAAAACATCTTTTTTGGGTAAACAGTACCGATATTGTTCTTACAGGATCGATACCTCCTGAATTGTACACGATATTGTTCTTACAGGATCGATACCGCCTGAATAGTACCGATACTGTTCTTGCAGTATCAATACCAAAGGTAAGAGAAATATCGATACTCTCATGGCAGTACAGATAATGCTTATTGTTTTCAAGTGTGTTCAGATTTCAGTAAGCAAAAATAGTACCAATATTCAAAGAAGTATGTTATATTTTATGAACTCTTATGTTTATTTATGGGTTTACATCGGTATTCTGACAATGCATGCTATAATTTGAAAGTTCATGATTTTGTTAAATCAAATTAATGTGGTCTCTGAATTTTTATCATAACATCTAAACCGAGTCTAGAAAATTCTATACCAGATCAATTTTTTTTATATAAACGAAGATTGTGCATCTTCTCTTCTTTCCATACAAGGTCTAACTCTAATGGTGAACCTATATTATATATACAAAAGAAAGCAAATTTTTGAATCTTCGCCTTGTTACAAAAGAATATTAGTCCCGTCTGTGCGATATATTACGACATTTCTTGAATTTTACATCTATATCTACACTTATTGACAATGTAGGGAGATAGAAAAGGAAAATACATAAAATCCCACAACTTTATATGGAGGTATTCCCACCGAGTGTTTCGGAAGAAATTTTTGGTTTCACTTCTTCCTATATATACTAAAAAAATGGTTGAATTGAGGAATATATTATTAAAGAAAACCTTAGGGTTAAAGGCAAAACCCTATAAGCTTTAACAAATAAAGAATCTTCATTTTCATTCACGACGACGCTGCACAATTCTTGCTTGAATTTCCAGCTTCCAACTCCGCCAAATTCTTAATGACGGCATCGGTTGCAGTATTCAAGAACTGCGACCAGTCCCTGCATATTAAAAAATATATATATTTGAATCTTCACGATTATTATATCAATTATAGCAAAAGAAAAAAAATGGTAATTCGTACCCTGTTAAAGTGTCAAATGTGAGTCCAACAGTGTGTTTTGCCTCCTCAAGAGCCCAGCTAAACCTTTGCAGCTCCTTGGCCGAACTCGTCCCGTAATCCATAACCCGAAGCTGAGATGGTTTCACATCGCAAAATATGGGTATAACCCTTTTCTTACTCTCCATAAGAAGAGCAAGCTCGTGGAGGCAAAAGTGTGAATCGCAATAATTGGGAGAAAAGACTGCGACGCCGATTTTACAATTGCGAATCGCCGGATTGATTTTCTCGTATAATCTGTCACCGGGCTGCATGTTTCTGCTATCCAGGAAGGGCCTTAATCCCATCCTGTAAAATGATCATCGAGCAAGCCTGCAATGTTTTTCTTCGTATCAATTCCTCGATGGTTAATAAAGATATCGCATGGGGATTTAGTAGCTGCATGGATTCGGGTATTGGGTTTAAGGATTTTACGATACAAGCTCTTGGCAGATGAAGCACCACGCAGCTGCATGGCTCCTTGGATAAGCTAAAATGAAAGCACAGAGATAGGAGAAAAAAATATATATATTTATTCAAAGCTACACATATTGATTTCCAAGTGTATCTGATTTTTGTTTTTGTTTGGAAGTTGTCTGGGGTTGGAGAGAGCTTGAGCGGGACAAAGACGCTGGGAGATGTTTTATAGGTTAAAAAAGCTGCGATGGGATCTGCTTAACGGCTCGGATTTGATTTTCAAGAGAAGAACTTTTAGAATTCTCGGGTTTGTGTTTGACAGCATGCAAACAAAGATGAAAATCAAAGGGAGGAAAAACAAAAGCCTTAATCGCTTCTCGTCAACGCTTCTTTTCTGCTTTGCTTAACCCTTCAAACACGTCTATTTAATATTAATTTCTATTTAGTTTGTGTTTGACAGCATGCGCACATATGATATTTTTATGAAATATTACATGTTCTTAAATTATTAAAGAAATATCATATGTTATATCATCAAATCAAAATATTAATGGTGGTGACTCCTTTTTTATGTCCATCGTGATGTGGTCAATAAAATTAGATACGTAGAATAGATGTTTCATTTTTTTCTTTTCTTTTTTGTTTGGTGTTAAACCCAAATTTCTAGAATGAAAAAGATAATAAAACAACGATGATAACGATACATCGCACTACATATCACAAGAAAATGTTAACCCAAAGTTTTAAATATAGATCCCATGGAATATAAGATAACAACGATTAAGCTTATCACACAACACATGCATAAGTTGTACAAGACCCAATCTCTCGTACGTGGTCTACCAGGTTATGCAATGAAGGGATCTATAAATCGATAAAACCAACAGATTAGACACTGAAATCATCTCAACAAAATCAAAGGGCGGACTTTGAGAAGAAAAATGAACAGCACATTCATATGTTTTCTATTCTTATTCTTCATTTCTAAGCACTTTCACATTTCTTTTCATTAAAAGAATAGGGGCGGTGTTTAAGTTTCCAGTGAATTTGTTTCAGCCGCCCAGCCGCCATTACCATTTTGCAAAGACATTGGAACTCTCAAGGAATAAATGAAGAATAACTTGCATCACTTCCCTAATTTATCATCTAATTGTTCTTAAATTAAAGATTTTGATACCCTTGATGATACCCTAATTTTATATTTACATATCCCATTAATGATCTCCTCGATGTTTCATTCATCGATTTGAGTTTTTTTTTTTTTATTAAATTGATTTCAGTATTGAATGAAACTTTATATTTATTATATGATGAGTTTGAAGATTCGGTTAATTATCTTAAGCAGGGTGTTTTAAAATGTCCGATTTATAGACTCGTCAATCTAGTTAAAAATTTAAGTATCCATAATCAAAGTATTCGGTTTTCTGGGTTAGGTACTTCATCCATTATTTTTTTTTGGGGTTTTTGAATCGGAACCGAGTCACAAAATATCTTTTAATCAGGTACCCAATTTTTTATATATTTTTATTTTATATTAGATTTTTTATTCTTAATTCCTAAATTATTTCACTCTAGCATTATAATTTCTTAATTTCTTAAATTAACAATAAAATTCTAAATTATTAATTTCTTAATTATTTCACCCTAAAAATCTAAATTATTCCTCAAATTAGTTCTTTTAAATTCAAATATTTTAAATTGCCCAAACCAAGCGACCTTAGTAGCTTAGGGACTTGTTATTCGGGCCTCGAGTTTGAGCAGCGCAAATGTCAAGGGTATAAACGTTCATTTTCAAATGATTGAGAGTCTTTAAAACATATATTGACTTGTATTTACCTCAGATTTATAAAAAAATATTTTAAATTTAATTATATTTCTTTTATTTTTCAATTTTTTTTATTTGAGAAAGAGAGAGTACTCCGAAAATATGAGTAACCAAAAAATCAGCTGCTCGATTTTCAGAACACCCTTAGGGTGCGTTTGGTTCACGGAATGTAAGATTACCAATGGGAATGTAAGATTAACAGGGAATAAGATTACTGGGAATGTTGTATTTGTGTTTGGTTGACTTAGCAGGAATGTAAGATTACCGTGTTTGGTTAAAGTAATAAAAGATTATTGGAATGTATATTTGACCAAATTGTCCTTATTATATATTTGTTTTTTTAACAAGTTGGAAAACATTTATATATTTTCTTTAAAAAATTTAAATTCATAAAATTTATATAATTTTTTTACAAAATTGAAAATATAAAAAGGTTTAATGAAAGGGTAAAATGTTATTTTAACCCCTGAACTTCATATAAAATTTTAATTATAGATTTTTTTGTAAATCTAAAATAGTTTAAGGATAAATTTGTAATTTAACTTTCGTAGAATTTTTATTATTCAATGACAGAAGAATGATATTTTTGAAAAAAAAAATTAAGGGTATTTTAGTCCAAAACATCGGTAATCCAATAATACCTAAGGAAATGGAGGTAATGACATTCCCGGTAATATATCACAAAAAATCTACTATTGGTAATCTTACATTACCGGGAATAAAATTACCGGATTAACCAAACGGGGGAATGTGGATTCCATTCTCATAAGAATCCCACATTCCCCCATCCAAATACCCCCTTGAGTCTAACCGTGAATTATCATACATGCATGTATTATTAAGATAATTAAATTTTAAAAAAAAACAGTAAATAGTTAGAAACACAAATATGCACAAAAGTTTAGTAATTCTTAATTATATATTATCAAACTTCTTTAAGTTACAACTTATAATTTTATTAACAATTTTAATTAGAACCATCATTAAAAAAAAGAATTGAATAAGTAATTAACAATTAACTGTATTCTATATATATTTATGAATTTGAAAAGAAAAAAAAGTAAATGACACATTTGTCCTGATTTTAATGATGCTTGTAAAAAAATATTATCGTTACCGTCAGTACATATATATATATATATATATATGATAATATGCATATATAAAAGAATAATTAACTCAAATCAAACTAATTCATCAAAATAAATTTAGAGATAAATTAAACTTACACGTAATAGAATTTAAATATGAGATTTTAAAGTTCCCGAAAATATATTTGTTATCGTTAAATTAAAATCTCATTGACATTTACTATGAAATATTTTTGAGTTAAAAATGTAAGCTCATTAAAATTATTTAAAAATAAATATAGTTAATATTTGGTTGTACGTTTATAATTAGGTCCAGAGTGTTGAATTGAAAGTATTTATGACCAGTTTCTGTATTCAAATAAGACCATAATTAAGACCTTCCTTCACAACGGTAAACAGCGACGCAATCAAAGTGCATAGCCCTTAATTTGGGACGGGTACTCTCTGGTTTCCCATTAAGCCGAAGGAAAATTGCCTCCAAAGGGGGATAATTCAAAACATGTTGAATAATTCAATTTAGACTTGGAATTGAATTGCCCAAAAATTGGATTTTTTTTGTTTGGAGTACGTATATTGTTATATATGTTTTAAAAAATAAAGCTACTTTTATGATTTAATTGGCAAAATTAAACATAACGTATATGTGATAGAAAAAGTCACATTTTAAGGAAAAAATATAAAGAGTTGGACCTTATAGTTCCAAATTATCCAATTTTATTGTTTAAAGCTATTCATAAACTTCAAAAACTACTGCGTTTAAAAGATAAAATAAATCCTTTTCCCCTTATGTTTCTCTATGTGCCGTTGATTTCTTTTCTATTTTTGTTTGACCGGTAACATTGTTAATCTTAGTGTTGGTCGACCGTCGTTACTGTTTCTTATAGGGTAAAATACATCAGTAGTCACTAATATTTGAGTAAGTTTTTATTTCCCCATTGAAGTTTTAAAAATAACAAATTAGTCATTAACATTAACGATTTGTAATAAATAGTCACTAACGTTATCGATTTGTAACAAAATGATCACTCCATTGTTACCTCCATTAAATTGATGATGTGGCAAAGTTAATAAAAATGTTAATATTTAGTTTTACCCCTAAACTGTTGCTAAAACATCAAATAAGTCCTTAAGCAATGATTTTATAATCTAATTTATCCTAAATTTTTTCAAATTTATAATTTTTTTCAAACACCCCACCACCACAACTATATTCGAACCACATTTCTTACAATACGAAAACCACACTACATAGATAAATGAAGTTTTTCCATTAAAGACAAATACACGAGTATTTAATGCCATATATTCAATTAATTTTAATGTAAAAAATAATGCTTTTGGGATGGTTTTCATTTCGTAAGGAAAGTGGTTAGAATATTTAAAGACAAACGAGAGTTTGTTTAAGTGTGGTTCTCGTTTTGTAAGAAAAGTGGTTAGAATATAATTGAGACGGTGGGGTGTTTAAAGAAAACTAAAAATTAGAAAGCTTTTGGCATAAACTAGATATAAAATCATTATTTAAGGACCTATTTTTAGTAATAGTTTAGGGGTAAAACTAAATGTTAACATTTTTTATTAACGGTGCCACATCATCAATTTAACAGAGATAAAGGTGAAGTGACCATTTTGTTACAAATTGATAACTGTAGTGACAGTTTTGTTACAAATCGATAACGTTAGTAACTAATTATTTAGTTTTGAAACTCTAGTGGGGAAAACAAAAACTCACTCAAATATTATTGACCATCGGTATAATTTACCCTTTCTTATATTACATCTTTGTTTCCCTTTCGATTTTTAGTTTTTAATAAATATGTTATTACGGCACGTTTTTCTCTGCTTTTATAACACGTTTTCTAAATAATTGAGTGACTAAAACTTAACTGCGGAAATAATGGGGTGACTAACACATAATTTACCCTTTATTTTATTATCTAAATAATAAATTAGTGGGATTAAATTGAGACGCGGTGAATGAATACAGATATAGAACACAAATAAATTGAATGGATGACAAGGTTATAACCTAGATGAAAGATGAACTGATTTTGGAAAGTGAAAAATAGTATTGGGTTTGATTCGGTCCTCCTTACTGACAGCAAATCTGAGACTTAGTAGTTGCTGTTTAGCCCAACTTTTGTGGTCATATGTAAGAACTCCAAAATGTTGAAATCTAATTAAACTTGTATTTTTTAATTAATCACTGATATTCGATATGTTGATCGACAATCCAAATAGGGTATTGTAGAGGTGGGATGACTCTCCCAATCTAGTTTACTCCATTTACAAACGTCAAGATTCGAACCTTTAACGTTACTTAAAGAATTTAGTGTCTCATCCACGTCATCTTTCCCAACTAGTCTTTGGCCTGATAAATGAAAATTTGATTTAGCATGTCACCCCATTTGTCTTGCTTTGGTTGGTCAGCAGAAGAAACAAGAAGGAAAAATGATGGTACCGATTTTCTCATCTGTGAAAGTCTAGTCACGACCCTAAAGTTGTCCATAAACTTTCCTCGATTGGAACTTACTAAAAGCACGCCGTTGATGGTTAATGGCAATATTGGTGAAATTGTAGGGGAAGAAGATATATTGTGATGAAGAATCTCATTATAGTTTGCATTATTCCAAGGGAAAGCTGCAATTGGAAATGATATATTTATGTTTCTTTATAAACTATATGATGTTTGATTGGTCGGACATCATGTACCATAAATCAATAATATAACAGGGAGAGTGGATCTTAAATCTTTACTAACACCAAAATGTTACAACTTCCAGCTCAGCTTTGATATCTAGCTGTCTCACAGTTGGCTCCAAGCAAATTCTACCTACCCATATTGTCCCGTTGGAAATTTTCTGGCTAAATGAGACTAATATTACGGTTTTAAAAAAAATAAAATATCAACAACTTTTAATAAAACAGTAATCTCTAAAGCTTTTAAAAATTATATGAAATAACATAATATAGAAAAACATTGATTTAATAGAAAACGATAGCTAAGTTACCCAATGATTTTTATGTCAAGTCGATACCTATAAAATAAATTCAAATATCAATAACACCCAAAATAAGAAAATATATGCATAGAAAATAAAAATAAGGAAATTAACGGTTAGACGAATGAAATGAACAATTTCTCTAACGACGACGATTAAATTGAGAGAATTTTTGTGTGTGACCAAAATATAAGTGTCTTAAAATGAAGTGACCATCTTGATAGTTTACCAGAATATTTAAAATCTTTTAATATGTAGTAATTGTTACCTAATATAACAATCCAAGATAAAAATTGAAATTGAGAAAATAAATAGAAGAAATTCAACTTCTTTAAAAATTAAAGTAAAATAAATAGAAAGAAAAATACTTTTTTATTTTAATTTTTTGATCGAAAACAATTTTCTTGAGATAGATTTTCGGAGACTCCTTACGTGTTCAAGATCTTTTGGTCACCTGTCTCCTTAAATACAACAACTCGATTCGAGATCGTTTGCATATTGATAGATTTTTGGCGACTCCTTAGGTGTTCAAGATCTTTTGGTTATCTGTCTCCTAAGATACAACAACTCGATTCGAGATCACAAACTATTTCTTGCCTTTGCCTATTACTGGAAAACTAGAGAACGAGAGAAAATATTTTTTAAAGAAAAGTAAAAGTTCTTAAAGTGTGAGATATGAAAAACCCAACAGGTTAACTAAATATTTATAGGAGATTTTTAAGAGAAATTTAGTCAAACATATATTTTTTAATATTCAAATTTAAAAAGATAATAATATCTTTTAATTTGAAATATTCAAAAGATATAAACAATTTTTTATTATTTAAACTTAAATAAATATTATTTTAATTGAAAATATTTAATAGTATATAATTAATTTTTAAAATTAAATAGATAGCAAATACATTTGAATTTAACATATTTAAAATAATAATTATCCTACTAATATTCAAATTAATTTTTTTTAATTTGTAATATAAAAAGAATATAAATTTAATATAAAAATTAAATCTATTAATAAAATTCACTCTTTTTCCAACTGTAATTGAATAAGATTATCTGAACTCATTGATTATGATAACATAATCACTAAAAAAGTTGTAGTAATTTTGTGGGGCTTAAAAGAAAATATTGATGAATTACTTGTAGGCGTTTCACGTTCCAATCAATCTGTGCACGTGCAAAACTTCATCATCTTCGGCTGGCTTTCCATCCACCTTTCTCTTTCATTCACGTTCATTTACGGTTGTTCATCTTTTCAAACAAAATCTACTTCTTCGACGATTATGACCAGCACTTTCATTAACTCTTCACTTCAAGCTTTGCACTTTGTCCAATACTTTCCCAATAAACACCAAAACCAAACCCAAAGAAGGTTGGACTTTACTTCAAGAATATCATTGCTATGCTTTTTGTTTGAATTTCTCTATCAATGGACTCAAGTACTATCCTTGATCACGCTTTATTTCAACTCACTCCAACTCGAACTAGGTAAGCTACGATTGATATTTGCACTTTCTTATAATGAAAGAACTGAACTGAGTCTTTTGTTGTTGTTGAAGATTTGATCTGGTGCTCTTCTACGAAGGAAAGAATGAGAAACTTGATTCTGGGCTTTTTGAACCCTTCATTAGTCATCTCAAATTTGCAAGAGATGAGATTTCACAAGGTGGGTATTCGATTACTTTGCAGCCACCTGCTCCTGGTACACTCTGGTTCACCAAAGCTACTTTTGAGAGGTAATTCGCTACTCACTCCTGATTCATTCGAGTTGAAATTTAATTTGCAATGAGTAGCATAGTTTATTGATCTGATTTCTGTCTGCCCCAAAATTCTTATCTATACATTTATTCTTAGATTTCTTTGTATGAACAAAATCCATTTCGATGCTAATTCAACTACAAAACTCAAGTCTTGGCCAACCATCTGGGAATTCAGTCTACTTTTAGACTAATATTTTTTTGTTGTTGCTTGTTTTGTAGATTTGTGCGCTTCGTTTAGTACACCAGCAGTTCTCGAAAGGTTTGTCACCATAGAAACAGAAATCTTGAAAATTGAGAGATCAATTCAAGCTAATGCCAATGGTAGACAGGAGGAAGGTATGCTCAATGACTTCAATTTTTGCTACCAAAAGTTCCATTTTGCACAATTCTATTTGTTGGTTTAAAATAAGAACTGCATATCAGTTTAGTTTAAAAAATCTGCAATGGAACTCCTAATTGATTTGTTTTTGTCATATGGGTCAGATGCAAATGGTCATACAAAGAAGTCAACTGATTTGACAAAGGTATTCCTTTTACGTTTTTTTTTTGAATAATTCATAAACTCAATGTGATCTCCCCCCCGCCCCGCACACCAAAGAAATTCACATCTTCTGTTTTTCAAGTGTTTGATATTATTCTCTTGCGTATGTTTATCACCAGGCGAAGGGTGAACTCAAGACAAAAGATGAGATTAAACAGGAAGAGAACTCCAAGTAACTAATTTTATCCTTGAATGACCTAATTTTGGTGATACCAAGTCTCACTCCCAGTGCATTGGATACCCTTGATTTGATTAATTCGGTCATTTTCGTGACTAGGGTTCAACTTCAACGGCTACTGGAAACTCGAAAAGCCTTGCTCTGGAAAGAGCAAGCAATGACTTATTGACGCCAGACAGAATAGTGATTATCCTGTAGGCTAGCTCCGACAGACGATTCACAAGAGAAAATTCGCCCAAAAACCAGAGAAAAAAAGTCTCTAGGGTTTAATAAAATATTATAAAATCAATAACTGTCAAAAGCAGTCCACAAGCCGGACTGTTATAGCTAAAAAAATCGTCTTTATTCGAATTTTGCCAAAAATAGCAAAAATCGTATTTATTCGAATTTTGCCAAAAATAGCAAAATCCCGAAAATCACTCTAAATTGAAATTCGAAATAAAATAAGCAATCTCCCAAAAATCCGGTCTAAATCGGATTTAAATTGACTTCCTAATTAACAATCGAAATATTACCATAAATAGTAAAAAATAACTAAATCTAGTGATTCGGAGGGGAAAACGGCAGAATTTGAGGTTGAAAAAAAGGCCACATGGAGCGTAGCTCAATGTGGAGAGCGTGCGCGTCGAAAAGAGCTTTCCGGATTGGGGTCTTATGCGCGATTCTGACACCTGTAGCCAAAGTTATGGCCAAAAGACTGAAACATACTCAAAACGACCCCAATAAGGAACATGTCACAATCAATTCCCGCCTTTGCGCTGATCTGCCAACTCATGGTATCTCAGCGCCATCAACGTGCAATCTGACAGCTCAGCATCATCTGTCTCAGATCCCCTGCATCAGTCGCCCCGGGTTGGAAAGAACTCGTCCTCGAGTTCAGAGTAGTGTCATCAGGATCCACAAAACAATGACTCAGGTGCTTCACATTAAAGACATCAGAAGTCTTCAAGTGACTGGGAAGTCGCAACCTGTAAGCATTATCATTGATCTTCTGCACGACCTCACAAGGTCCAATCTTCCGATCCTTAAGCTTATTATACTCACCAACAGGAAAACGATCACGAGTTAATACAGCCCAAACAAAATCACCAACATCAAAAAGTACCTGACGACGATGATTGTCGACCCGAGTCTTGTACTTGGTATTGCTCTCATGAATGGTCTGTTTCACCTGCTCATGGATACCCGAAGATACTTTGCCATCTCATCTGCTTTAGGACTGAAACGTCCTATACGTGGAATAGGGGCTAAGTCCAACACCCCGGATGGGTTCTGACCATAGACAATCTCAAATGGGCTTAAACCTGTGGTTCTGTTTTTTGATCTGTTGTAGGCAAATTCTGCCTGAGGCAATGCCAAATCCCACTGCTTCGGCTTCGTTCCTGCCAAACACCTTAAAAGGTTTCCCAAACTTCGGTTCACCACCTCAGTCTGGCCATCCGTCTGGGGGTGGTAGGCGCTACTGAAATTCAACTGCGTTCCCAGTTTCCCCCACAGGCTCTTCCAGAAATGACTGATGAACTTAGTATCACGATCTGAAGTGATGGATCGAGGAACACCATGTAAACGCACAATCTCCTTGAAATAGAGATGGGCAATCCGGTCAGCATCCATAGTCTTTCTGCAAGCTACAAAATGAGCCATCTTGGAAAACCTGTCAACCACAACAAAGATAGAATCAGAGGCCCTTTGGGTGCGGGGTAAGCCTAGTACAAAATCCATGCTGACATCGAACCAAGGAGCTTCAGGAACAGGTAAGGGAGTGTACAATCCCGCATTGGTGAGAACTCCCTTAGATCGCTGGCACACATAACAACGGTCCACATAATGGGCCACATCACTAGTCAACTTGGGCCAATAAAATTCAGAAGAGATAAGGGCCAATGTCTTATCTCGGCCAAAGTGTCCCTCATTATGGAGTTCACTTATAATTTGCTGCCTCAATGAACAATCTGGAATGCACAATTGTAATCCACGAAACAGATACCCATTATGCAAAACAAAATCATGACGGTGACCCTCAGTTACCTCCTGAAATATCCTTCCAAAGGAAGGATCAGCTGCATACATATCTGTGAACGTCTCAAATCCTGCAACTTTAGTACTCATGGTGGTGAGAAGTAAGGTACGACGGCTCAGGGCATCTGCGACGCGGTTCAAACTCCCTGCTTGGTGCCTCAGCGTAAAAGTGAATTCTTGCAAGTATGCTACCCACTTGGCATGACGTCTACTCAGCTTGTGTTGGCCATTGATGTACTTCAAGGCCTCATGATCGGTAAACAGAATAAACTCCTTCTGTACTAGGTAGTGACGCCAATGCTTCAGGGACTGAACTATGGCATAGAACTCCAGATCATAAGTGGAATAATTTTTCTTTGATCCCGATAGCTTCTCACTGAAAAAAGCAACCGGACGACCTGCCTGACTCAGAACACCACCAATGCCAACGCCAGATGCATCACAATTTACCTCGAACACTTTGTCAAAATCTGGAAGTGCCAAAACTGGAGCCTCGGTCATCTTCTGCTTGACCAGTTGAAAACTGGCCTCTGCCTCCTCAGACCACTGGAAATCACGCCCTTTGAGGCACTCTGTGATAGGGGCGATCAGAGTACTGAAATTTCTAATGAATCGACGGTAAAAAGACGCCAAGCCATGGAAACTTCGGATGTCATGTAATGTTCTTGGTCTGGGCCACTCCAAGACTGCATCTATTTTTGACTGATCTGCATGAACACCATCAGTAGACACAACAAAACCAAGAAAAGTCACAGAAGTAGTGAAGAAAGAACACTTCTTTTGATTGACAAACAAGCACTCCGTTTTCAGCATCTCAAAAACAGCACGGAGGTGATCGAAGTGTGAAGTCCATGTCGGACTATAAACGAGGATATCATCGAAGTAAACTACAACAAATTTCCCCATAAAAGGCCGCAAGACCTGATGCATAAATCTCATGAATGTACTGGGCGCATTGGATAACCCAAAAGGCATGACCATCCACTCATACAACCCTTGTGGCGTTTTAAACGCCGTCTTCCACTCATCTCCAGGCCTTATTCTGATTTGGTGGTAGCCGCTCTTAAGGTCAATTTTTGAGAAGATCTTAGAACCAGATAGCTGATCCAACATATCATCTAGACGGGGAATTGGAAACCGGTACTTCACTGTAATTCTGTTGATCGCTCGGCTGTCAACACATACGCCAAGAACCATCTTTCTTTGGCACTAACAGAGCAGGGACTGCACATGGGCTCATACTCTCTCGGATATAGCCCCTCTCCAACAACTCTTCCACCTGTCGCTGCAACTCTTCGGCCTCCTTGGGACTGAGGCGATATGCTGGTCGATTTGGCAAACTTGACCCAGGAACAAGGTCAATTTGATGCTGAATATCCCTCATAGGTGGTAGTCCAGGAGGAAGATCCTCTGGCATCAAGTTAGAGAATTCTGCTAGCAACCGCTGCACCTCTACTGGTAAATCTGTATCCACGTCTACTGCATTGTTCTCGCAAGGTAGCAAGGCATAGACCACGTCGCCATGCTCAATCTCATCTAAAAACCTGGACATAGAAAGCAGATTAGTATTATGGGTTACTGGGGTAGGAGTAAGTCCTTCCCGCCGGGGTGCCAACACAATCTTTTTTCCCTTGATGCTAAGGGAATATGTATTCTTCCGTCCATCATGAATGACACTGCGATCATACTGCCAAGGTCGACCCAACAATATATGACACGCATCCATAGACACAACATCACACCAGGCATTATCAAAATATTTTCTACCAATTGAAAAAGACACCAGGCATCGCCTATCAACTGTTACCTCACTGTCTTTATTTAGCCATGACAACTTGTATGGCTTAGGATGACGGTCCGTCTTCAACTGCAATTTCTGGACAACCTCCTCGGACACTACATTCTCACAACTGCCGCTGTCAATGATCATTTTGCAGACTTTATCTGCAACTGTGCAAGTCGTGTGGAAAATATTGGTTCTCAACCAATCGTCCCCTGAATCGCCCTTGGGGGTAAGTAGACTCTTGCGAACGACCAGAGTCTCATGACCATCTCCATATAGCACATCATCAGTCTCATCATCGTCATACACAGGTTCGCCAATCTCCTCATTCTCGTCTTCCACGTTTTCCTCAATCAACAAATTTTTGCCCTTTTGACTAGCAGGCTTCCTGCAATCAGTCACCCTATGCCCTTGTTCACCACAACGAAAACATCTAATAGTAGGGTTAGAATTACCCTGCGGTGGCTGCTGAGCAGGACGGGACTCTTGAGGGCGAACTGGTCGACTGTTGTGATCGCTCCTGATCACTGGTCTCCTGTTTTGCTGTTTTTCAACAGCAAGTGCACGCTGGTATGCTTCCGAAACACTCCACAATGAATGAAGGCTGAGGACATCTTGCAAGGGCTGGCGTAAACCCCCCAAATATCGCGCCACCATCTGCTCCTCCGTCTCAGATAAATCGTTCCGGGCGACCAATTGGTAAAACTCCTCCGTGTAATCATCGACTGATCGCGCGCCCTGCCTCAACGCATGAAGTCGCTGAAATAAGGTTTGCGTGTAGCCGAAGGGAAGGAAGTGGCCCTTCATCTTCTTTTTCATCTTCTCCCAATCAGTGATCTTGGCTTTGCCCTGTCTTTCTCGTGAACGTCGTAACTGTTCCCACCACGCAGATGCTCTGCCCTTGAGTTTGATGGCGATCAGTTTCACTTTCACACGATCGGGGACTTCCTTATATTCAAAAATACGCTCCACTTCATTAATCCAATCCACGAATCCCTCGGCCTGTAATGTACCAGAAAACTCAGGGAGATCGACCCGAAAACCGAGGTCTCCATGACGCTCCTCCCGACCACGGTACTCCCGGAATCCTGCGCCCCGGAATCCTGCGCGATTGTGATATGGGTTTTCGAAAGTGGAATTTGTATCGTGATCAGAGGCCTCACGATCCTCTAAATCCTGCGCCGCTAGGCGCTGGGTTAATTCTGCGACTTGCCTCTGCAAATCCGCAATCATCACATCCTGAACGCTGCGATCACGGCGTTGGGCTTCCTCATTCGGAACCTGCTCACGACGACCACGACCACGACCTCCAGCCATTGAAACTGGTGAAATTTCCCAAGAAGATGTTGAAGCTCTGATACCAACTGACGCCAGACAGAATAGTGATTATCCTGTAGGCTAGCTCCGACAGACGATTCACAAGAGAAAATTCGCCCAAAAACCAGAGAAAAAAAGTCTCTAGGGTTTAATAAAATATTATAAAATCAATAACTGTCAAAAGCAGTCCACAAGCCGGACTGTTATAGCTAAAAAAATCGTCTTTATTCGAATTTTGCCAAAAATAGCAAAAATCGTATTTATTCGAATTTTGCCAAAAATAGCAAAATCCCGAAAATCACTCTAAATTGAAATTCGAAATAAAATAAGCAATCTCCCAAAAATCCGGTCTAAATCGGATTTAAATTGACTTCCTAATTAACAATCGAAATATTACCATAAATAGTAAAAAATAACTAAATCTAGTGATTCGGAGGGGAAAACGGCAGAATTTGAGGTTGAAAAAAAGGCCACATGGAGCGTAGCTCAATGTGGAGAGCGTGCGCGTCGAAAAGAGCTTTCCGGATTGGGGTCTTATGCGCGATTCTGACACCTGTAGCCAAAGTTATGGCCAAAAGACTGAAACATACTCAAAACGACCCCAATAAGGAACATGTCACAATCAATTCCCGCCTTTGCGCTGATCTGCCAACTCATGGTATCTCAGCGCCATCAACGTGCAATCTGACAGCTCAGCATCATCTGTCTCAGATCCCCCTGCATCACTTATGCTCGTGGGCTGGTTGCCGGGTTTGCAATGGAAAATATAGAACATCTCATTTCCTTTGCAGATGCATTTGGAGCATCCAGGTTAAGGTCTGAAACATTAACTATAAGTATTTGAATAGGACTCTGCCTTCATATTTCATCTCATATTCTTCTTTTCATTACATATGCTATTAACTCACACTAGGAATTAAAGTTGCATCTTTATCTGTTCATGACAAACTTTTTTTCTGTACCTGAAAGTTTCTTTGAAGTAGCTTTCTCCTGACATTCAGCCCACTTAGGGTCTTATAATTAAGCATTGTTTATTTTCAGGGAAGCATGCATTAATTTCAAGGAATTATGCAAGAAAAAGCATGCAGACCGTCTATGGATGGAAGAATTAGCTGCAGTTGAGGCATGCTCATCATCAGAACTGCCATCATTGGGAACATCCGGCATTGTGCTTGCAAATGGAATAAGCATCCCTAATCCGAGTCTCATGTCGAGTTTCCCCATTAATGGTGCATCTAACGGTGATCACGCTTCAAACGAATCTTCAGAAGCATCAAAATCTGACACAACATGTGCTGGAGCTGTGGACAGCAAGAAAGGTATCTCAGAGGCTTATAGCTTTTCCTTGCCTTTCCATCACAGCTTCACAACAACCATGCTTATAGAATACATCCCATTATCATCATCATTTCTGCTGACTCACCTGCACTTGTCTGTATAAATGTGAAGCATTTAACTGATTCCCACTCTGGATACAGTCTTCTTACTTGACATATTGGCAAGGCATCCATAAGTCCTCTCATACTTCACTGAATTTGAATTGTACTTTCGGATTAGAATCTCTTGTTTGCGCTAAATATGAAAGTTGTTTACATTCCAAAAGATAATATTTGGTTCCTATGATGTAAATTCAGATGAGAATTTGCCTGCATCAGATCATACAGCATCATCAACTACCACAAAATATCAAGTTCCAAAGCAATGGCTAAATCAGATGCCTCAGCATTGTATAATTTTCAAGGCCAGCTACCTCAATATCAAGGATATCCCTTCCATCCTATGCAGCCTGTGCCACTTCCATATCCAATGAATATGCAGTGGCCTCCTAATTCGAATCAGAATTCATCCTCCAAGCTAAAGAAGAAATCGTCGAATGGGAAAAAGCTTGATTATTCGGGAGAAGAAAGGGAAGCAGAATCCAGTGGCTCTGACTCTGGAACTGGAAGCGAGTCAGGTTCAGACGTGGAACAGGAAGATAGAAGGCATTCATCACCAGATCCTCCATATAGGAAGAAAAACCATAAGAAGTCATCTAGAACAGTTGTCATTCGTAATATTAACTACATCACTCCGAAGAGGAGAAGCGGAGAGAAAGATCAAGCGTCGGATGGATCTTATTCTGGTGAGGATGATCTGATTGATGCAGATTCCTTAAAACAGAAAGTGGATGATGCAGTCAAGTCACTGAAGGAATCAGGCAAATCAAACTCAAGTAACAACAAAAGAAGAGGCGCAGACAAGAGCCACAACATTGCAGAAAAATCAACCGTTGCTTATTTTGAGAGAGATTCAGATGATCATGAGCTAAACGCATCAGAGGTGGGGAAAAGAAACGGGACCTGGGATGCTCTCCAAAACCTTCTAATGTCTGGTGAAGAAAATGCAAGTGTGAAGGAAATAGAATGGAAGCAAGCTGAGGATGTTCAAGAACATTTCATGGCTAGAAACCTCCATGGTGAAATTTCTGCAACTACTCCTTTGAACTTCGAATCTCAGAAAGTTCCAATTAAACGGACAGGTTTGATTGATTCTTTTGTGGTGACTGAGAGGGATGAGAACAATGAAAATAGGCTCAAGTTGGATGACTTTGTTAATGGAGAGAATTATCTTCCAATCATGAAGAAAGGGGACTGTATAGAAGTGGATTTGTTACCTCCAGAGAGATCGGCTGAATCCGGAAAGAAGCTTGGTGATCCCATATCTGCTTCTGCAAATGAGTCGGCAATAATCAGGTGTGGAGAGGAAGAAGATTGGTTTGTTGGAAATCATCCCATGAACCCCTGACACCACCATTCATCCAATAATCAGATGCTTTTTAATGGCTCTCATATTTTATCTGTTGAGAGTGATCCTCTATATTCTCAGAAGAGTAGGAAAGATGTTGTCGTCGACGATTCTTTCATGGTAGCAGCTCGGCATACAGGTGATGATCGGAATGATTCCCAATGGAAAACAGATATAAGTATGGTTGCAGATCTAACTTCACCTGGCAAACCAGATGGCACAAAAGATGTTTCACAAGACAAGCATAAGATACTTGACGCCGAGCCAATTGACCTTTGCATGGTGCTTGAACGAAACCCTGGGTACGAATCCTCCAGAGACTCCTGGACAGTGGATTATCAAATTGATTTATCATTTACTGAAACAAATAAAAGTGAAGCTAGCAGATGTGATGATGATGAGAAAGCTTCTGCCAATCATAAGAACACCATTGCCAAGCGTAATGAAGTCCAGAGAACAAAAAAGCCAGCCAAAGAAGCAAGGTCTAGAGTTTTAAATGGACCCACAGGGAGAAACAAAGCTGAAAATGTGTCCAAGAGCAAGAAACCATCTCTTATTAGTAGGCTCGTTACTCAGAAGAGCAAGTTGGAGAAGGTAATGGTTAATATATCTTCCAAGTACAAACCAAGTATAAACCCTTTTCCCTTTATTAATTTCTTTATAGCTTCTAATGCTAATATGCTTATCACCAGGAAGAAGAGATGCGGAGGAAGATGGAAGAACAACTGATTGAACGGCAGAAAAGAATTGCGGAGAAAACTGCGGCTTCCGCTGTATCTAAGAAATCACCATTAGCAGAAGGTTCCATAAAGATTGACAAGAACAAAAATAAGTCCACTGCTCAAGCAACCAACAGGAACAGGGAATTTTCTATCAAACCCAGAGCAACTTAAGAAAGAAGCCTCAATAGATCCTTCATCTTATGAACGTTTGAGATATGGCTCCGACCCTTCACATTTTGAGGAGGATTGGATTCAAGTCTGAAATCTCTCGAGCCAAGTGAATTTGCATGGAACATGCACTGCACATCATATCATCCAAAAGTTAGATCCTCATGCACCTCACCCTACACATTGTCAATACTTCGAAGTTACACTTGCAGTTCATTCCACCATTGTTTGTTTTAATTAAGTTATAAGTTTTTTCTATTGTGAATGCCAGTCTTTTTTGTGTTGTAAAACACAGTTTCTTCCGTTTGTAATTTGTACTCCCCATATTTATACTTTAAAAATGTTCGACCTAAATCCATTTTTCTAACACAATTAAAGATAAATCTTAAAATTTTGTGAAATGATATCAACTTTAAATTTATATATTAAATTTTGATTTAATATTTGCACAAACAACTAATCATCTCACTGATTTGATATCATTAAATTAAAAATTTATGTATAAATTTAAATATTTGGCCCATTCAATTAATCTAACTTTTGAGATATTTGTTTGTAAGAAGAAGAAAAAACTTTGAAATATTTGAATCCTTCATACGCGAGCTGTTCGTTCATAAATGAAATGGTTCATTTGGTTTGTTTGCTCAAGATCCAGCATGTGAATTTGAAATTTTTAAAAAGTATAAAAAGTTATTGCTTTAAATTTAAAATATGGTATTTTAAATTGGGTCTGATTGGAGTATTGAATTCGCGGTATTACCGCATAGGACAAAGAGAAAGTCAGCAAAATGATTTCCCACGCATTAGAAAGGTTAGATTATGCATTGTTTTAAGTTTTAATTGATTTTTTTCCTTTGAAAAATGTTAATTATGTTTTCCTTTAAATATCACGTTATTGTAGGAAAAGAGAGAATCTAGGAGCCTTATCACTTTGGCCTTTGCTTGGTGGCTTGCTAATTAATTAGATCGGCACCCTTCCAAATAAAAATTCCAAGAATTTTGGTTAGTTCAAGATTTGCGAATTTGGGATTTTTATTTGATATAGAAAAGAAAAGCTTAGGCCTTTTCCCCCCTTTTTGTATGCAGAAAGTTCTATCTTTTCGTTCCTTGCCTTTCCAAAGACAGATAATTGTTATAATTCTTGCGTTAGATCTGGAATGAATTTTCTTCAACCTGTTGTTCAGATAATGTGTAGGAGAAGATTAGAGGAAACGATGCTGAGAAATTTGTTTGTCTTTAATATCGTTTAAGATGCTATATTACTGTAAATTCTGAACCCAAATTTAGTGCTTTAGTACGGTTGTGTTTAGTTACGGTGATTGCATTGAAGAATTATAATTGTTGATTCTCTTTATGGATGAGATTTGGGCAGGGTGGTTGTTGGTTTTATGATCATAGACTATATGCTTCTTTCAAGAGCAGCTGAAATGTTTGATGAAATGACAAATGTTTGATGAAGTGACAAATGTTGTAACTGTGATTTACACACTCCATACAAAGTCGATGGATTCAACTTAAACTTTGACTCCAGCTTGAAAATCAATATACTAATTATTAAAAATTTCGAGTTATTCGATTTGTAAAAACAACTGGATTTGAACTTAAAAGTTTTTTCAAGACGAATTGAGTTTATGAAATTACAATTCGAGTCAGCCGAAAAAATTGGTTAGTTTCACTATGCCTAGCTTCATGGTGTCAAGCAAAATATGAGTTTGTAGAAGTATCAATATTGCATATTGGTTTGTTTCAAGGAATAGATTCTGGGATCAGTGTGCTGGTTTATCTCTGTTAAGCTTGAGTGTAACGATTTCCCACTATAAATCGGATGACAAACTGGTTTATAATATAACATGGCGTTCTGCCATTTGCTTATTACAGGCGACTGTTGGTAATGATGGAAAAAAAGCTATTGTGTTTATGATGAGGACATTGCAACTGGTTTGGGTGTGGGTTCATTTCTATTCCTTCTTCTTAGTCAAATGCTAATAATGGTGGCTAGCCGATGCTTATGTTGTGGGAAGGCCATGAGACCAAGTGGATCTTGGGCATGGGCAGTTGTCCTATTCATCACCTGTTGGTATGTTTTTAGTTACAATAATTTAAACAATCTCGTCTTCATGGTCAAAAACGCGACTCGAACAACCTTGTCAATGACTGCATTTTACTGCTTTCTGTTAATTTCCTATCATCTAAATGTTGTGCTGCATCGGTATTTCAGGGTGTTCTTTTTCATTGCGGAAGCTTGCTTGCTGGCAGGGTCCGGGCGGAATGCTTATCACACCAAGTACAAGAACCTCTTAAACAATCCTCCTTCATGCTAGACGCTGAGAAAGGGTGTCTTTGTCTCTGTGGCTGCATTTGTTTTCCTAACAGCCATTGTCTCTGAGCTTTACTATGTGAGTTATTCGAAGGCGGATGATGCAACAATCAACTACCGCAAAGACACCGGAGCGAGGATGGGAAACATATAGACGGATGTGCTCGGGTATCGTTGTAAGGTTTCTGAATTTTGTATTCAGTGTTAATTGACCTTAATGTTTTTGCAGTAGACAAGTTGGGTGACAATGTGTAATTTGAGTATCCGTATATCTTAACCATGGACATGGACATGGACATGGACTTGTGTGTTTCCCACTTTACATTATAGGTTTCTGTCTAATCATTTTGATTGAGTAATGCATTAGTGGCATTTGATAGAGTATTTTTCAGTAATATATAGTAATCTCCATGGCAACTTAAGGGAAAAAAAAGTAGAGAGAGTCAGTTGAAACTGGAGACTGTCCATAAATAATTTTGCAGGTGATGTACGAGGAAATATGAAAATGACTTGTTTTTAGAATTTAAAAGTATGACGCGAAGCCGACCAATCATGAAACCGACGTGAAACAAACTCCTTTCATTTTTATGAAGACACCCATATTATCAGTTTTCTTACAAGTAGAAATTTCTTGATTCAGTCATGCAAAACATATTAAAAAGGCAACCTAAAATTTAATCTAATCTACCCTTGTACATATTCAGTTCATAGTACAAAATTCCGTTTATGTGGTGAAATAATAATTGCTACTTGTGCAGCTGCACAAAGCAATGAAACGTCAGATCGTATTGAAACAAAGATTTCGGTGCCTAATAAAATACTAATAAACATTAATTAACTCCACAAGCACATTGTTTTCGACAGCCTAAGTGACAAAGAAACTAATGCATGAAACAGCTTTACAACTAGAACAGTGTCAGGACAAAGAAAATATAATGATTCAGAACAAGTGGTCATAAATTATGAAGAAACGAATCCATGTAAATATTACTTGTATTCAGATATCCAGAAGTATGCACATCCAAAAGAATCTTCAATCAAATTCAGTTTACTCAGCATAGTTGGGAGACACCCCATCACATCTCCCTCTTATTCCTTTCATAACTTAATCAAGAACAACCCTAACAAAAAATACACATTCATATATATACATATATATACATATAAGAGGTAGAGTACTAAATGTACACCGTCACCCTGAAGCTGAATTTGAAAAATGGCAGCTTCCTCATTGTTTATCAGTTACAAGTTGAAAGGGGAGACTACATAATTAATGATCAATATAAAAGAAATAGACACCAAAAGAAGGGGGGGGTGGAGGGGGGAAGTTCTTCATCAAATAAGAAAACCTAAATCAAGAAAAAAAAAAAGCTGTAGAGAATGGATATATGGTTAAAAGACCTTGTTCATGGTTTGATCTCATAATCATCCCATGGCATGTTGAGATCAGTAGAGACAAGTGCATCGATATCATCCAAATTCCAGTAGTTTGCTATGTCCATGTCGCTGCTTGTGATAGGTACTTCCCATGTGAGTGAAACAGTGGCACTTGGGGTTGGCATGGTGATGGTTGGATCCTCCATTGTTTCACCTGTGTAGTTATAGATACTTGAAGATTGAAATGAGATCGATATTGAAGATGGGGTTGTCTCAAAAGAACATGGGTTTAAACTTGAAAATGGAAACTGTAAGCCTCGAGTTTGAGGCAAAGATGGGCCTGTTGAAGTTGAGCCCAGAAACACACCATTGAAACTTGTGCTGTCCAAGTTGCTGCAATTGATGGGATTCTGCGGCAACGATGAAGATGGTGGAACTGAACGGCCCATCACCTGAAATTGCGTACTCGATGTGTTGTTTCGATCAGCAAGTGGAAGCTGAAGATCCTGCCTTTGTTGCTGTGATCTTTGAATAGCGCCCATGAAGTTATTGAGCCTATTGTTAACTCGAGAAGCTCTCGAGCTTTTGATGGCAATTTTAGCTGTGCTAGTGCAAGCAGTGGCGGCAGCGAAAGCTACGTTGCTATTCGATGTCTTAAGCCGCTTGTTTTTGCGGCCACCACCGACAGGAACATTGCGGAGGGTGCCACCTTTAGTCCAGTGTCGTTTACAAGCCTTGCAGAAATACCTAGGCTGAGACTTGTTGTAGTTGTTGTAATAACAGAACTTTGTGTTGGTAGAATCACATCTGGGGCACTTGAGTGGCTCAGATTGCTGCTGGTGCTGTGGATGTTGTCTCTTCATTGCTTTAGGCAACTCCAGAGTTTGAGCCTGCAACAAAGATTGACTCCATCCTACACCACCACTGGAAACTTCTTTAGAACTCAGCCCCATACTACAACAGAAGAATTGATGATTGATGAGGTGAAAACTGGAAAAAGTAAATGAAAATCTAGCCTTTTGAAACTGTTCCTTATAAGCCAAACAGGGTTATGTTTTGAATATATTGGATATGGAAGGAAATTCCCTGGAAGGTGATGATAAATGAGCATGCTTTGAGCCTCTCTCTCTCTCTCTCTAAAATCCAAGCTCTCTCTTCAATATATGCCACCCTATACTAACTATTATATCTAATCTAAAGGGAAAATAATGATAAAATAAAATTGTAATAATTATAATAAGATAAAAATATAAATCTAATTTATAAATGTACAAGCAATCGTCCTCTTGCTCTCTCCAAATAATCTTTATAGTACAAAATGAGAATTCATTGGTCCTCAAGGTGAAGGTGGGGTTGATGACACGTGGGATTGCCTGGACCCTTGATAGTGGAGTGACTGTATCTATGGGCTCAAGGCTGTAAAGTGAAGGTAGACAGAGAGCCTCATGCTTATACGTATACCTTTGAGAAACAGTAAACTAAGTTATTCAAGTTTTACATAATTTCTTCCTTAGTCCTTAGTAATTGCGAAATTTTATTTTTTATAAATTATTATTTTTTGATAATTCTGATTTATTACCCAAGAAAGCATAAGGATGCTACAACATACAGAGTACAATAAACAACAGATATATAAGCCAAACACAGGTAGGCATGGCTACTAAACCCAGCAGAAACAATAGGAAAGAAACATGCAGCTAAGCAATATCCAAACGAGCACAGAGAGCAGCATTACACTCGTCAGATCTACAAATGGTACTTCTCTCCAACCGAATCCGAATAACAGCTTTGATATCCTGCAGCAGCGCATCCACTGATCGAGCACTACCTCCATAGAGCCTGCAATTCCGTTCCTTCCAAATGCTATAAACATGACCCGCCCAAGCAAGTCGGAACACTCTCGCAATGAGAGACTTGCCCTTGAAACAATAGGTCGCCCAAGATAACTCACTTTCCCAGCTACAAGCCCCTCGATACACACCACATAAAGCGAGTATTGCCCCCCATAGGTCCTTTGCAAAATTGCAGCCAAAGAACATATGGTCTCTACACTCAGGCTCAATACCACACATAAGACATTTAACATCCACGATACTTAGGCCCATTCTTAAAAGCCAAACCCGAGTAGGGAGACGATCAAGAATGGCCATCCACACAATGATGTTGTGTTTAGGAATACGCCCAGGAAACCACACTAGATACTGCCAAGAAACTTTGGGAAAGATGATACGCAAGTTATCCCGAATGCTTCTTACACTCAGATTGTGAATCGGGCCAGTAAAGAGGTGAAGAACACTTGGTCTTACTCTCAATATGTATCTGAACGACCAACTAACATTTGTGGGAATGCTCATCTGCCAGAAATCTGCACTCCCAATCACGTAGGCATGTATCCAGGCCACCCAAAGAGAGCCTTCATTAGCCAAAAGTTTCTTGATAAGAAAAACGGCGCAAGCTTTATTCCATTCCCCATAGCTTGAACCCCCAAGCCTCCTTCAGCTTTAGCAGCACAGATCTTCTTCCAACTGATACGAGCGCCTTTAGCAGGCACGTCGGATCCTTTCCAGAAGAATCTGGAGCATAATTGCTCGATGGAAAGAATAACCTTCTTGGGCAGAATGAGCTGCCTACACCAGAAACTTGCCATGCTGAAAAGAACAGCTCTGATAAGTTGGATTCTCCCAGCAAAGCTAAGGTGTTTGTTGGCCCACGAGTTCAACTTTGCCCGAATCTTATCGATTAAACTACGACAATCTTTCACTGAGAGCTTCTTGGTAACCAATTGAACACCCAGATAACGAACTGGGAGGCTGCCCAGCTTAAATCCTGTCAAATCCTGAATGGCAGCACATTGGTCTATACGAACACCAGCATGGAACATTTCACATTTACTAGCGTTAAGTTTTAACCCAGACATGGTATAGAAAAGCTCTAGAACAACGTGAACACTAATTACAGACTCAAGAGAACCTTTGCAGAATATAAGCAAATCATATGCGAAGCAAAGGTGAGTGAGGCCGACTTTCCTGCATTTAGGATGGAAGTTGAACACTCTCTTCTCAGCAGCTAAATTAAGGAGGCTAGATAATACATTCATAGCTAAGACAAAAACTTAGGGTGAAAGGGGATCACCCTGTCGGACACCCCGAGCACTTTTGAAGTAGCCTACCAAAGTACCATTGAACACAATAGAATAACTAGGATTGGAAATACAAGCCCAGATCCAACCAATGAACTTCTCGGGTAAACCAAGTGCATGCAAAACAACTTTCACAAAATCCCAGCTTAAAGAGTCGAAAGCCTTTTGTAGATCAATCTTAAGAGCACATCTCGGAGAAGCTTTCTTTCTAGAGTAACCCCTAACAAGTTCTTGTGTAAGTAATGTATTATCAATTATGCTTCTTCTTTTCACAAAGGCAGATTGATTTAATGCAATCATACTAGGAAAAACAACAGACAGCCGATTCACTAAGATTCTAGTTGCAGTCTTATAAATGACAGAACAGCAAAATATAGGCCTATAGTCCTTAACCAGACTCGGATTAGGGACTTTAGGAACAAGCACAACAGCTGTAGCATTGAAGGAAGGGAGCATGAAAGAGGAAGTGAAGAAATACCTGATAGCTGCCAAGAAATCATTTCCAACAATATGCCAGGTTTTTTTGAAAAAGAACGAGTTATAACCGTTAGGTCCAGGGGATTTATTATTGCCTTGACCCCAAATAGCATCCTTGATCTCCACATCAGAGAACTGTCTAGTTAATGCCTCGGCAGCACCCTCAGGTAGAGAATAGCCAAGCAACTCTCTGATAGTGTTGACATTACAACAATTGACCTTCGGATCAACCACCCCCAATTACTTTCGAAAGAAATTTATAGCCTCTCTGGACATATCCTCAAAAGAGTTGAGTCTAACACCATCTTGGCTATAAAGGACCCTAATGGTATTGTTCATCCTTTTGCTAGCAACCATGGAGTGGAAAAATCGAGTACTTTGGTCCCCCTCTCTAATCCAGTCTGCCTTTGCTTTCTGTTTGTAGAAAAGAAGCTCCATCTGCTCAAGGGCTTTCAACTCCTCCTCAATCTTCAGCTCATCTATAATGAGATTGCCAACAGTAGTAGCATCTAGATTTGCAAGCTGGATGGACCTCAACTCTTCCCTCTTCCTCAGAACTTGCACGGAAATGGCAAGAAGAGAAGCTCTATTAAGGTCCTTGAGGCATTTCTTTAATCTTTTTAACTTCAAGAAAAGGACCTGGGCTAGATTTCCAGTAGCTGGGGCTTGCCACGAATCCCTAACAATGGACAAAAAAATAGGGTGCATAACCCAGAAGTTAAAGAACTTGAAGGGCTTTGGCATAGCGATAGCAGCTTCCTTATGCAACCAGACAAAAGCAGGACAATGGTTTGACTCCCCAGGAGCTTGAAATTCCACCTCAGAGGATGGAAACGTCTCGGCCCAGCTATGATTAACAAGGACACAGTCAAATTTGCGAGCA
The DNA here is from genome assembly GCF_006381635.1 of Hibiscus syriacus. NCBI lineage: Eukaryota > Viridiplantae > Streptophyta > Magnoliopsida > Malvales > Malvaceae > Hibiscus > Hibiscus syriacus. The sequence continues at coordinate 56,870 of NW_024063517.1, forward strand.
AGGAAAGAGCCATGCTGCTTATTGGACCACGTGAACAGAGGGCCTATGAAAAGATGATCAAAAACCCTAATGTCCTCAACACACATTTGAAACTCAGCTACATCACTATTGGCATACGAACTAATAGGGTTAGAGCTTTCTTCGTCCTTTAAGACAACATTGAAATCGCCCCCAATCAGCCAGGCTACATTTCCCACCAATCTGTCCATACTAACAAGCTGAGCCCAAAGATGCCTGCGAGCAACACCATCGTTAGAGCCATAAACCGCAGAAATGAAAAAAGGCTTATCATTGTAACTGCCTTTGAGAGTAATGCATTGCTCAAAGATGGAACAAATAGAGCAGTCCAGATTTTCCTGCCATAAAATCCAAATTCGACCATTCTCAACATGGCCATAATTGCAACAAAAATTCCAACCCTGGAACTTTTTAGACAAGATCTCCCCCGCATTTATCTCCTTAACCCTCGTTTCCAAGAGACAAAAAATATTAATATGAAGCCTGGAAGCCCACTTCAGCATAATGCTCTGCTTTAGGGGATTGTTGAATCCCCTAACATTCCAGAAACAGACTAACATGACAAAGTTGTAGAGGAGGAGGGACCACCCCGGTCCTCAATAATTTTAACCTTCTCCAACTGATCATTCTTTTTAAGCTTCATATCTTGCACAACTTTTGCAAGTCCCAAAGCAGCCCCTCTCTGCTTCTTACCAGAGTCAACAAGAGGGACGCCAACCAAACTGTTAGGGTCAATCGAACTAAGAACATCAAATTTATTCTTGGACCCTCCACCCCTAGCTTTATCTTTGGCAGGCATGCCTCTACCTCTATTCACATAAGGATCAATGACTAGAGCAGGATGCTCAATCTGCTTTGAACTTTGATCAGCTAGTGCCTTATTATTATGAGTTAAAGTAGTAACCAAATTTCCAGTAAGAGTCTCATTTGGCACTACACTAGCAATTGGATCCCCATTATGAGCCCCATCAACCTCTAAAATAGCAGCAGAAGTCAGATTAGTAGAATTTCCAATCGGACATATCTTAATACTAGAGAAATCAGGTAGTCCATTAACTGAGGGAAGATTCAAGCAAACTGGAGCAGCCAAACTACCTCCCTTAGAACTCATCACAGAGGCAGATTTAACACCCTTAGATGAGTCCTTTACCCTCCAAACCTGTTCAACTTTCTTCCCTTGAGTGCATAACTTCGCCAAATGACCAAATCGATGACAGTCTGCACAATAGTTAGGCATCCAAGGCACAGAGACTCTAACCTTAGCTATTGAATCATCACATAACATCACATCTATAAAATCTGGGATCTGCGAACCAGCCAAGATTTCAACACAAACTCGTGCATATTCCAATCTATCTCTTCTAGCCGTGATCGAATCCATGTGGAGTGGTTTCCCAATTGCACTAGCTACATAGTTTAGCCCTTTCTTCGAAAATAACTCCAGTGGCACGTTATACAGATGGATCCAAACAGGCATACAATGTAAATCAAAGCTCAATTCCTTCAAATTAGGTTCCCACTTCCTAAGACAAATTGATTTATGTTGAACATGCCATGGATCGTTCTCTAAAACCCAGTCCCTAGCCAAAGAACTAACAAATGAGAAGACAAAAAGATTTGGTCCAGCTAAACTTACTTTCACCAGAGACTGTTTTCCCCATAGCAGACCCACAGTCTTCTTAATAGAAGCGGCGCTGAACCGATGAATTGGCCAACCATGGCGTTTCTCCACTCCAAAATACCCTTCTCAAACACAAATCGAGGAGGTTTAACTACACAATAACCCTCGGTCGTTGAAGGAGGGAAGAAGCTCAGTTCTTGCTCATTCCTTGCCGAGAAGAGTTTCCTCCAATCCGAAACACCTTCAGCCGCCATAACCTAGCAAAAACCCCAAGAAAGAATTTGAAATTACAGAAGAAAGCAAGAATCAAAGCAAATCGAAGAAGATGGCCCGTCTTCAATCGCTATTAGCCCAGCTAATATGCACCGAGAGAGAAGAGCTTAACGTACGCCGTCTTCATTTTTTTTCATTAATTATTTATTTTATTAATACTATTTATCATGATATTTTATCTATATTTATTTTATTCAAAAATTTTATGTTATTAATATATGTGTCTATTCTTAAAAAACATTTATAAATCCGTGCTTACCAATATATACATATAACATATATAATTATAACATCCTAGTTGCAACCCTAAAATAATCCCATCCAAAAGAATAGATAATTTATAAAAAAGAGTGGTCATGCATGCTGCAAATTGCAATAGTATGCTGTCATGAAATTAGAATGTTTTAAAAGTTTGGGGACCAATATAGAATGAATGTCAAAGTTTGAGAATGAAATTGAACTGTTTAAAAAGTTTGGGGACCAATATAGAATAAATGTCAAAGTTTGAGAATGAAATTGAAATGTTTAAAAGTTTAAGGACTAATTTATAATAATAATCATAGTTTAGGGATGAAATTTTTTTTTAAAAGTGTAGGTACCAATCTAGAATGAAGAGCATACTTGGAGGACATGTGATGTAATTAACTCTTTTTTAATTTTACACATATTTAATATATTTGATGAATGAAAATAAAAATGTGAGATTAACTCTTTATTTTTTTAATAAATATATTCTTATTTTTTATTATTAATCTTAATATTTAATTTCACTCATTTAACAATTTTAAATCTATATAAAATTAATGAGATGTTTTCTTTTTATTTGTGTGTGTGTAAGAGAGAGAGAGAAATGAAGAGAGGCCAATCAGTATGGAGTTAAAACGAGTTGGCACCACGTGATGAGTGGAGTGGTAGGTGATGCACAGCCCTAGAGGTTTGTGATGACCCTAACTCCTAGAGCCATATGCATGTGATTGCAAAACTTGTGGGATCACTCATGTGTGACTCATCGGCTCCAAGTTGTCTACAAATTCCCCTGTATTATTGCTTGCTACAGCCAGCGTTAAAGTGTCATTCGATTTTACAGTTCAATAAACACTGCAAAATATAAAGTGCTGAATAATAAACAAATACAGTACTGGTTTGGTTTGGTTTGGTATAGAATTTTTCAAATTTAATTATGTTACATAAATGTATTTTCTAGTTATTAAAAAAACCATAATTTCCCTATTATTTTTAATATGTTTAGTTTTTATTTACTTTTTAATTTAATATTCAAACTTTATTCAATTAAACACTCAAAATTTAATTTGGTATTTAACTTCTTATCCAATTAGTTATTTAGTTCGACTTTTTGTTTCAAATTGGTAATTGAAATTGGATTCATGATTCAAATTACCTCAAATAAGTCATTTGGCGTGAGTGTTGATTTGAATTAAGAAATTAAATTCAAGTATCAATTTGAATAAAAAAATAAGTTCAAAAACATAATTGTTCCAAAAAGAATTTTGAAATTAAGTTCAGAATACTAATTAGGGATAATAGTTCAGAATGTGAATTCATATTTTTTTTAATAAAAAATATGTGTTTACTTTTAGGGGCGTTTGGATGGGGGAATGTGGGATTCCCCCGGGAATGGAATCCACATTCTCCCGTTTGGTTTGGCCGGGAATGTTATTATCGGTAATGTTTTATTACCAATAGTAGATTTTTTAGGTATATTACTAGAAATGTCATTACCTCCCTTCCCTTAAAAATTGTAACATTACCTGCGTTTTGGACTAAAATGCCCTTAAATTTTTATTTTTTTTAAATATCCTTATTCTATTATTGAATAATAAAAATTCTACGAATGTTAAATTACAAATTTATTCTTAAACTATTTTAGATTTACAAAAAAAATCTATAATTAAAATTTTATATGAAGTTCAGGGGTTAAAATAAAATTTTACCCTTTCATTAAACATTTTTTATATTTTTAATTTTGTAAAAAAATGTTATATAAATTTATGAATTTAAATTTTTTAAAGAAAATATATAAATATTTTCCAACTTGTAATATTATACAAATATATAATAAGGATAATTTGGTCAAATATACATTCTAATAATCTTTTATTCCTTTAACCAAACACGATAATCTTACATTCCTGCTAAACCAACCAAACACAAAATACAACATTCCAGTAATCCTATTCCCTGGTAATCTTTTATTCTCACTGGTAATCTTACTTTCCCATTGATAATCTTACATTCTGTGAACCAAACGCACCCTTAAAGATAATCGAACCTTGATTTCAGATGTGATTTAAAATTTAAAATTTAATTTTTTATAATTTCATGTGTCCAACAAATAATAATAATAAACTTAGATAGTAATGTCAGAATGTTCCCTAAAAAAGATTGATTTGAGAATTTAGATAGATTTATGAATTAAGGTTGAGATTTGAATAATTCTAAATATACTAAATCAATATCATCAGTCAATAATGCACCACACCACAAACATAATATGAAAGTCCATATATAAATTGTTAGAATATTAATACCTCAATGAAACAAATAGTCGAGTATTTTAATTAGGATTAAATGTCCCATTGTCCCATGAACTATACCATTTGTACCCCTAAAATATTTTTCGGGATGTTTTACCCTTCAACTATAAATCGTTACCATGTTTGCCCCAAACCGTTAAAAATAAAATTCACAGACCAATCAGAACGCGCCACATCAACACTTAATTTTATTTTTATTTTTTAAAATTGAATAAATAAAAATAGATTAAATAAATAAACAATATAAATAATATTTTAATTATTAAAATAATATCAAACCTTTCTCTCACCTCTCCCTCACCCTCACTTACTACCCTCATCGTTTTCTTTCCTCCATTACCAACCAACTTCGTCCCTCCCACCAGAATCACCATAGACCACATAATAAATATTAATATCTCTTCCTCCGACCCTTCCACCGGAATCAACTATAAAGGTGAAGGATAAGATCCATGATGGCGAACACAATGATCCTTCTGTAACACCTCGATTCTTGAGTTAGTAGTTTCGTGTAAACTCGAATGGGTTTTAAATGGTCTAAGGAAACCATTTATGAGTTTTGGACTAAAGTATAATTGTTTTGATTTGGGTTTGAGCCCAATAATACTTAAAAAGGGTACTTTTAAGTTGTGCATCAAATGTGGAGGACTAATAGTGCAATTTTCCCCTAAATTATTTTAAAGGTTGAAAACCTTTAATTGCCATGAGATCATACAAGCAAAGTTTTCTTTTTTCTTTACCATCCTCTTGTTTTCTTCTTCCTCTATTTTCTTCTCTCCTTTGGTTTTCAAAAAGTTAAAAGTGGAAGCTTGTTGCTCAACTATTCCACACCTAAATTGTGAAGGTAAGGATTGAAATTACCTCCTTTAAAACTTCAAAAATGAGTTCTCAACCTTGAGATTTGGTTATGGTGGCCAAGTTTGGGTTTAAGAGGGGTTTTGAGTTCTAGAGCTTAGGGAGAACTCTAGAATGTTTCTAAACTAGGAATCTTACTTTTAACGTTCTAAGCCTTTGAGAGAGTTAATAACTCCCTTACAGTTTCTTATTCTAGTGAGAGAAATGGGTGAAAGCTTTAAAGGCCAAGACAAAGGAAATTAGACTCTTGGTTGACCTTGGAGTCGTTTTTGCAGCTCTTAGGTGAAATGTAACTCATCGCTAACCTTCATTTACTGTTTGTAATTCAAAATGTGAAGTTTTGATGCATGTTGTGTGTAAGAACCTTTGTGTGCACTTAGGAGGGAATTCAAATCATGAAAATGGGTTTTGTTGTGTTCTTGTATAGAGTAGTGGTCATTTTATTCCCTTTTAGTTTGAATAAGCATTAAACATCAACCGAGGACCCTTCTAAGGGTTTTGAAAGAGAAAGTTAGATTTTTCATGACAAAACATAGTGTTCTTCAGGTTCAGTCTCGATACTAGAATCACAGTATCGAGATTGTTCTTCAATTTATGGGTAAATTCATGGTTTTCTGGGTAACAATATTGATACTCATTCAGGGGTATTGATACCGGGGACACAGTCTCGAGACCGACTAGCTTTGAATCGAGACCCATATTCCAGTTGCCATTTTTGGTTTTGAGACTTGCATAAGGTATTGAGATCGGGCCATAGGTATCGATACTGAAGGACCAATATTGTAAAATCTTGGATTCCAGATTAAAAGTTTTGGGCTAACCCGAGATATGCCTTTGATTAAATCTCTAGCTTGTAGAAAGTCTTGGCCCAGGAATAAGTAGAATTGGGCTTGGATTGAGCCCAACTGTGGATAAAAAAGGGTATGTTTAGCTTGCAACTAAAATCATAAGGACCAAGGAAACAAATGTTCCATTATTCAAAGTAAAGGCTAAAAACCAATTAAGATTGGTTATCTTACGTCTAATTTTTAGCTTCTCTTTTTCTTTACTTCGCTTGTCTTCTTCTCCCAAGTTATCTTTCTCTTATTCATCATTATCTTGATCAAAGGTGGAAGCTTTGGTTTAGTTTCATTTTATTTATTCAAACTAAGGTAAGGAGTGAATTCAGCATCTTTAGAGCTTTCTTTTGAATCCTCAACTTCATCATTTCACCATGGGAGTTAAGAACGAGTTTTTTTGGGATTTAGGAGTTTTTAAAATTTCAGCATGTTTTCAATAATCCATAGGCTTATGAAGTGTTCTTATTACCTTCTTAACCATTTCTTTCAGCTAGTAATCTATCCCTTGATGTTTGTCTAGTGAGAGAGATTGGAGAAAGCTCCAAAGCTAAAAGGAATGAGAGACTCACATTTGGTTGAGCATTAGGTGTCTTCAGTAGTTTATAATTAAAGGTAACTCACTCTTGACTTAACTATACCATATGAAAGTCATTTAGATGAAATATAGTAGGTTGCATAAGCTTGAATCATCTTCATGGTAGATTTCATGTTTTAGAGTTATAAACATGTTTAAAGCTATATTTGTGCTCCTTTGTATCTTTATAAAACATTAATAATGTTTGGGGACCTCACTAAGGTCTTTGGAATAGTATAATAGGTGTTTTTACACCTATTTTATGCTCTTTGCAGGTTTAGTTTTGATACTAGAATGATAGTATCGAAACTTGTTCTTCCTCTCGATAAAACTCATGAGTTTTTAGGCAAGAGTATCGATACTCTTTCAAGAGTATCGATACTTTGGGTCATAGTTTCAAAAATCCCAGAAAATTTCGAAACAAGGCAGAAAAGAATGTTTAAAAGTATCGAAACTTTTGCAGGAGTAGCGATATTCTTGGGATAGTATCGATACTTTTATTATGTTTTGGACAAAAATGTCAGTTTTTAAGTGAATTTGATTTGAGGTACCCCAACATTTCAGTATATCCTCAAATAAAACTTCAAGCGAGAACAATAATTAATATCATAACAGTAGAAACATAAATATCTAGATTACATAAAACTAGCCTTGTTTAACGCTCAAGAAACGATCAGGACACCCGAGTTCCTTTTAGCAGAAATACGATAGTTAGTGGATCCAAGTCAGTGTCACGTCACTACAACAACAAAATTGGTGAAGATACCCTAAGACTCAACGAAGTAATTTGTTGGGTGTACATTTCGATGCAAAATTCCAAATCTCACCCAGTAATACCCAATGGTGCTTTGACAGTACTAGAGGGGTGCATGAGCTCCGAGATGCAGAATCCCTCAGCCGCACCATGATGTCAGCCACATATTAGCAGTCCAGTAGTTGTACACTCAGACATGTGCCACTTGTCACTTCATCTAGTGAATATATATATTATAATAAAGTTTTTTATGAGGCACTAAGCTCGTAAACTCATCGTTCGGAATGTGTTTTCGTGCGCAGGTTCTTAGGGAGCAAGTCGTGGGGAGCTATCGTCATCAGATATTCCAATGCAGCAGATTCAGATTTCTAAAGACTTTTCAGAGTACGTCTTGAGTCATCTTTAGAGGGCATGTACTGTTATGGACCTCGTTATGTATTCAATCATAACTCTTTTGAAACTCTATATTTTTTATTATTTAACGGATGTATTTTGGGAGCTCCCAATTATTTATAAATCCATATTATTATTATGTTTTTTATATTACTTTATGGATGTCTAAATTTTAGAGATTTACAAGCAGTTTTAAAATAAAATTTTTTGGGTCGCTATTTCGATAGTCCCGTGTAACATCGTAATATATGGGTCTTCGAGTCTAACTGGACTAGGGTGTTACAAGTATCGATACCGACAGTCATATTTGGGTAAGATGGGACGAAAATGTATGGAAATTGACTCAAGGGACCCAAGGGAAGTTAAGTGATGTATTTGTATAAGATTTCATGAGAAACTATAATCAAACGTGTGATAACATAAGATCTTAATGAGGTTAGATTCCATAAGACTTATTCTTTTGTCTGATGCTCGGGAAGACAATGAGGACACTTGAGTTCTTTAACAACGTTAGTATGAATGTGTAAGGATTATCCGAATAATTCCAAATAGGTGCTTAAGCACTCTAATTGCTAGTTGGATGTTGTACTGATGTTATGTGACTCGGACACGTCCCGAGTACTCTAGAGGAGTACACTAGTCGGGTAAAGTACCAATGCTATGTGACCCGAACTTAACTCGGTGTTTAGGGAGAAATTGATGCTATGTGAACTAGGTATTCCTTAAGTGTAGTAGTAAGTAAAGAGGGGTGTAAGTTCCACGATTGTAAATGACCTCGAACTACACCATGATACTTTCTTGTTTGCTTAAGTGTTTAAAATCATTCATTACCATCTGTATCATGCTTATGTATTGGATGCATGTTATACAGTAGGGTTATTTATATGGCACTGAGCTTGTAAGCTTAGCGTGTTGAATGTGTTTCCATGCACAGGTCCTTAGGTGCCAATTCGAGGAACACATTGCCGATTCAGAGCTTTCCAGACTTGATCGTTCTCAGAGTACGTCTCGAGTATTTTAGTGGGCATGTACTGTCATAGACCCTTATGTGTATTTGAGTCGTAACTTTATATTTTATTTATATTCGTATTTGGAGACTTATGTCGGGAGCTCCCCTTATTTAAAATACTATTATTTTGTCTACATATGGCATTTGGATGATTTATTATTTTTATGTTTTGAAAAAAATGGTTGGTCACTTAGGTGGCTTCATGTGACATCATAATCTATCGACTTTTGAGTGAGATCAAATTAGGGTGTTACACCTTTTATCCTGATTCTGTTGCACTTTTCACTTCACGAGACTATGAATCTTACATTGGGTGAGCTTTTTTTTGTTGGATTTTAAGTGTTACTTCTTTTGGATTTTTAATTTTTGATTTATCGACATCTAATTGTGGTGTTCGTATATGTTCCTTAAAACCTTCGCCAACCTCAAAACGTTGGGCGCTCGAACCAAGCAAGGTAATGAAACCTTCACCCCCTCTCCTTTTTAATCTTCTTCGAAAATAAAGAACAAAAAAAATTGCTAAAAATCAAAAGAATGACCAAATACCTTAAAAATTATGTGTTTGTATTGCTTGTTCATTTTTTTTACAAAAAAAAATTAAAAAAAAATTAGGGAAGACTTGGAAAGTTCTCTGTTTCGAATGGGTTTAGAACTTCTTTGAAATAGAGGCTAACAATGGTGATTTTGTGGTTCAATTGGTGGGGGAAGGGGAAAGTAAATGATTCCGGTGGGAGGGTCGGAGGAAGCGATATTAATATTTATTATGCGGTCTCTAGTGATTTCGGTGGGAGGGGCGGAGTTGGCTGGTAATGGAAGAGATCAAACGGTGAGGGTAGCAGGTGAGGGGGAGGGAGAGGTGAGAGGGAGGGAGAGGTGAGAGAAAGGTTTTATATTATTTTAATAATTAAAATATTATTTATTTAATCTATTTAACGGTGTTAACGGTTTGAGACAAATAAGATAACGATTTATAGTTGAGGGGACAAAACGTTTCAAAAAATACTTTAAAAGATAATTCGATACAAATAGTATAGTTCAGGGACAATGAAACATTTAAACCTTTTAATTAACACTTCAAACATTATAGTTCGCATTTATAATATAAAAGAAAATATAAGATTAAATATATTTAAATATTTAATGATTTTTTAGTTTAGAAATAAACAATAAAGAATATAAATATTATATTGGAAAATTACGAAATTGCCCAACATTATAATGTACCAACTTATATGGTTGGTGGGGTCCATCTGATGTCAAATTAGAGATCACCTGCCACGAAATATTGGATGAGGTTGGTTTCTCAAAATGACTTAATGCCTAAATAAGTGTTAGGGCGTTTGTTTGGCTCTAAATTAAATCATTCAGCACTGAATGTTTAACCGTTTAATATTTAGATTGTTTGTTTCTCACCTCTGAATAATTCAGTGCTGACTGATTTAGCAAAATAGTATTGAATGATTCAGCACATAAGTATATTCTGAATGATTCAGAGCCATTATCAAATAACATGTCACATTCAGCGCTAATTCATAAAGAGCCTCTGAATTATTCAGTGCTTAATCATTCTGAAGTAAACAAACAGTCTCTTAGGGGGTGTTTGGTTCAAGGATTGTGGGATTTCCATGGGATGAGAATTCCACATTCTCATGATTGGTTGGCCGGGAATCTCATTCCCGGTAATGTTTTATTATCAATAGTAGATTTTTTTGGGTATATTACCGGGAATGTCATTACCTCTATTCCCTTAGGTATTGTAACATTACCGGCGTTTTAGACTAAAATGCCCTTAAATTTTTATTTTTTTTCAAAAATATCCTTCTTCTGTCATTGAATAATAAAAATTCTACGAAGGTTAAATTACAAATTTATCCTTAAATTATTTTAGATTTACAAAAAAGTCTATAATTAAAATTTTATATGAAGTTCAGGGGTTAAATTTTTTTTACCCTTTCATTAAACCTTTTTATATTTTTAATTTTGTAAACAAAATTATATAAATGTTATGAATTTAATTTTTTAAAGAAAATATATAAATATTTTACAATTTGTAATATTATACAAATATACAATAAGGACAATTTGGTCAAATATACATTCCAATAATCTTTTATTCCTTTAACCAAACACGATAATCTTACATTCCTGCTAAACCAACCAAACACAAAATACAACATTCACAATAATCCTATTCCCTGATAATATTTTATTCCCACTGGTCATCTTACATTCCGTGAACCAAACGCACCCTTAGTGTAGGCCTTTTGTGCCAAATAAGTACCTATATTTTTTTATCCATATGAGTTCTAACGTTATAAATGTTAGCACTTTAAGTGTTCGGGCCATTAACAGAGTTAATTTTTCCCTTTAAGTGACATGTGTCACAACCTGATAATTTTTAAAAAATTATATAAATTAAAAAATAAAATTATACATTTTTAAAAAGAAAACACATAAATTTTGAAATAACCCCTAAACTTTAAAAATCTTAATTTCAACCCTAAACCTATGCCGACCTTCGCCCTTAGTCGTCAAAGAAGTTCCATCAGACTCCCCTCTTTTCAATGACCAAAACCTTATAAAATTGTGATCGATCGACGATAAATTAATGTTTTAAATCATGCGAACCCTAAAATAAAATTCATGATCCCAAGCGATTCCGATGGTGAATTGGCAACAACTATGGCGACATATAATTAGGATGATGGCAAGGACTACGTCGGTGGCGGTGCTCGTGGCCGTAGAGTGTAGAGACGACGGATTAAGGTTAAGATTTGAGATTTTTAGGTTGTTTTATAATATAAGAAAAATTAGGTTTTTTTTTATAAATATAATAATATTTAAAAAATAAATTTCAAAATTATCAGGTTATGACATGTGTCATTTAACAGAAAAAACTAACACCGCTGACTGCCAGGACACCTAAAAAAATAATGTTTGTAACGTTAGACACCCAAATAGGTCAAAAAATATTATAAGCACCTATTCGACACAAAATGTATAGTTTGTGAACTTATTTGGGAATTAAGCCTCTCAAAAAATGTCATAATATTGTACAAAGAAGCAAAGAAAATCTGAATTTAATCAATCAATCACTCGTTTCATTCCTGTTCCTCATATAATGAACAGTGAACTCACCTCAGAATGTTTGGTTCGCGAAAAAAATATTATCAAGAGGATTAATATTTTCTGAAATGACACGAAAAAGAATATTATCAAGGAGAATAATATTTTCTGAAATTGTATTTTTTACGATTGGTTCACATAAAAGATTTTTATCAGAGAATAATCTTTTCCTAATAATAGCATTTTTTGATTAAAATGGTGGAAATGTCATTACCTCAAAAATCTTAGTATTAGACAATTTACATCACTTTGGACAAAAATACGTCTAGACAAATGAATTCTTTTTATAATGATCATTTTTAATTTTAAATTTTTTTACTTTACTCAAAATTATAAATATAAGAATAATATAGAAAGAATTTAATATAGTAAACTATTAATAAATTTGAGTATTTAAATTTATTTTTATATTTTTAAATTCAATATATTAATTATTTATAATTTTATGAGGTAAAAAATAATATGATTGTAAACATATAATTATTTAAAATAATCTATAACTTTAAGTTATTAAAAAATAGATCTTATACATTAGAAAATAATATCATTATCCACTCGAGATCATAATATTTTTTTTATTATATTATATTTTATATAAATAAATATGATGCTTATGAAAATTATTTAAAAATATAAATTTAATATACTAATTATATATATTAAATATATTTTTTCGCAAAAGTTAGATAATATAATTATTAAAATATTTCTATGAATTTTCATTCAAATATTTATAATTTAATATTAAAGTTTAACTTTAAAAAACATATACCACAAGGATAATCTAATAAAATATACATACAAAATAATCTTATATTCGTCCAACCAAACATTATAATTTTACATCCCTGATAAACAAACCAAACAAGTTAATATAACATTCTCATAGTAATGTTACATTCAAGTAATGTTATTCCCAAAAGTAACCTTACATTTCAGTAACGTTACAAAAATAAATCACTGCATTATATCCAGGGATTAACTAATTAATTTTAGCGCATAATATTAGGCTTGTACTTGTTCCAATACCCAAACTGACTTAATAATACAAAGAGGCATCCCCCAACTTCAGAAAGTCATTATGTATAAAAGATTTTATTCTGTTTAAAGTTCAGGGCTAGCATCCATTCAGAATATGAAAATGAAACAATTACTATTATTATTATTATTATTATTCCTGCAAGTTGGCCGTCGCTTAAATTTGGGCCATGAAAAGCCACGTGCATATAATTAAGCAGCGAGTGAGGCATAAGGCATTTAAAAAAAATTAAGGTTCGAGTGAGAATGTAAATGGGAAATGGGAACTTTTGGTCGGTTTGGTTAGGTAAAGTTGATTCGTATGGGTACTTTCAACACTTTTCCAAAACGACAGTCTCGCGCACCATGTTATAGAAAGCGACCGAGCAAGTTTTAGCTTCATGATTAAGCTTTGAAATCATTAATTAATATAAATCAAACCGAGTCTAAGTTGTCCGCCTAAGACGTTAAACAGTCCATCATGCCACCACCAACTTTGGCATTAAAATAAACGAAGGCTTTAAATGTGAGATTTAGGGACCGGGGACGTATCTGAAGTGAATTTCATGGATGATGGGGCCCTCCTGCAATTGATTGTTGGAAACAGGAATGTTAAAAGGCTGGTGCAAATTTGTTGAGAATTGAATTCATTTAGAATATTCACTGGGAACAGTGACCCATCAGTCATGTTTAATTATGAGAAACACAAGTTTCGGGCCAGATCCCTACGGTTATCTTGCGGTTTTAAATCCACAAGTCGTGTTGTGTAATACCAAGAAATAGTTGGAAAGTGATGCACGATCGCGAGATTCATCGCCAAAATGGATACTTTTTGTATTTATTATCATATTGATGGCTAAATTTGGCAAATGATAAGACTTGCTAGGAACAATATTAGTCAAAAGAAGATAATATTTTTCAGATTTAGACAAATCCCTTTTGATTATGAAATTGAATAGCAAATAGATTTGCAGAGAAACCTTCATTAGAGCGGTTTAGCCTACAATTTATCTAGAGGTTAAAAGCTGACCAATTTCATTTCATAATTAATAAACGATTTGATTTGATTTATCAAGTGATGGGATCCAAGAGGACAAAAATTTTCAAGCTTTGGACGGCAGAAAGGGACAAAATCAAAAACCCAAGCTGTCTAAATTCTAATTAGTGACGTTTAACTCAATAATTTAGCTTATACAACGAGATTTAATTAGAGACTCAAAACCGAACACGAACAGCATGGTTCAGACTCCACACACTACTCGGTAAAGATAACGTGTCGAGAAAGAGGCATTTGAGATGAACTCTGAGGACCATTATTGCAGGATTGCTTGCATGAATTAAAGGTTTAATTTTTGGACTGCGTTTATCAAGAATCGGTTTCATGTAAGAAAAGAAAACAAGCAGCCAGTCATTGTTTTGGAGATGACAGTGGGCGGGGGATTGGTCAATGAAGAATTTATGGTATTGCAGGTGTCGGCTAAGTAGCGTAAAATAATTCTAGATTGCCAACGTGGATTCGGCCATCTCAACAGTCAACAGAAAACGGAGAACGAATACACCTCAGGCTTGGACATAAAGCATCAACTCTCTGCCAAGTTTTTGGCACTGGTCGGCCCCAGCCTTTGCAATCTCTCTAGATAAGATTCTAGTTTCAATTTCAATGATGGACCTGTTTTATGATCTAAAGTCTAAACTAAATATTATTCCATATACTGTCAAAATATAGGGTTTTCATTCATTGTAAACTTGTAATCAGGCTTTTTAAGATTTTTGTTTTTATAATTTTTCTTTATAGGGTTATAGGGAAGTTCTTGCCCCATATTGTAGAGGCATGTAGGTAGGTCAAATAATGGCCGAGGATGAAAGCGAAAACTACAAACCAAATTCATACGTGTTATCAATTGAAAATTTGGACCAACGTTAGAATAAAACAAAATATACAGATTTTAAATTTTAAAATATCGAACAAGTGAAGTTGTGCAAACAAAAAATCATCCATTTCTCTTATGATTTGGAATCTTTTATCTTACACGCAACCCACGTGTATGATTATTTTTGGTTAAACTTAGAAAATCCTTTTCAAAGGATAGCAGGAAAACAGTGTCGGCGCCTTCTCTATATTTAAAACCAAAATGAGACGAATCCAATTGGGCCGCAGCCAGATACTATTATCTTTTTCATTGATTCGTTAAATGAAATTTGAACATCCTTTGTTTTTGTTTTTTTTTAAATGGAATTTGAACATCCGTACAAACTGTTTCGACCATAAAATAGACAAGGCAGCAGCTGGCTGGATATGTTTGAGTGGCATTTTTATTTATAAAAAAAAAACCTTTTTTTTAAATTCTCGCTTTTGCAGAACGCAAGGTCACCAAGAAATTGAATTGGATCAAGAGTTTATCACGTGTTTTATTACAAGGACCTCACATTCTACACGTAGCGAAGTCCATGTAAATATAATTTAAATTTCATGCATGTTTGAGGTTTCCCTGTTGTAAATTGAAAAATTATCGTAATTTATAAGATTAGAGAAGTATTATTGCAACTTATCTTTTATTTGAGGGTAATATCGACACATATGAGACATTTTAAGCAGGGTAAAAATCACATTGAAAATGGTTTAAAACCAAAAGAAATTGAAAACTAGTGAATATATTTTGTTAATTAGAAAAGTAGTAGTACAATGAAAAATCACAATTAATCAATACAAATATATTTAGTTAATTAGGAAATTAAAATATCGATAGTTATGCTTTAATGTTCAATACATTTAAATTTTAAAAAGTTTATGAAAGTAATCGAAAGTTAAAATATTGATACTTATGCTTTAATGTTCAATAAATTTACATTTGACAAAGTATATGAATATAATACTGAATGTTGAGGAGTCAAGTTTCTTATAGATCCTTATGCCAATATTATTTCTAGAAGACCCACTCGCATTTTCACTTTCAAGAGGAGCATAACTAGCTTCTAGCACTGATATTGACATAAGGACTCAAAGAAAATGGCAAATGAGCAGGGAAAGCCCCGCCAAAAGCAAGCACAAAAAAAAATAACACCTTGGAGGTGAGAAGCACAAGGCCCACCAACTACATATATAGGCATGGACATTGCATTCTGCAGAAAGCGAGGTCCTCAGAGATTCTTAACATGGAAGGGACCTCGCGTTCTGTATAAAGCAATGAGAGATTCCTGACATGGAAGCACTAGTGTACATCATTGATGTGACATGACAACGGGCCTTGCATTTTGCAATACATGAGGTCCGTATAAAAATTTGTCTTGTTGGATAGATTCATTAAAAAAACCTTCGACCTTCCATTCAACAACAAAATATGGCAAGATTTTCTGCAATGGTGTTCCATTACAGAACTTATTTTTACACTTCATTCAACAGCAATATCATAAAAGATGAGTTATATGATTTGATTTCAATAGAGCTTAGAAAATCTACAACACGACAAATGTGTTCCTTGCAAGCGAAAATACACATTCATGAGCACGACCCTGAAGCACATTATATGCCCACTTTATCAAATGCAAGCTACATTCGCAGGATATTTAGGAGTTACACATGTGTCGGTGGTACGAACATCGAGTTGTATATAATATATAATGAAGAAGCATCTTCATCAACAAACGCAAAAGTAACTCGGTTGTAATAAGACGAAGAGGATAAAGAGGTAATTCTACTATGTTATGCTAGTAAACGATGAGAGAATGATCAAATAATTAAGGAACTAAACTTAACATCATACATTCCTATAAACTACGAAGACAAAAACAAACTCCATTTCTATTCATTTCAACTAAGTGTAATATAACTTTGTGTAGTTTTTTTTTCCATTAAGTTTACAAATTAGTATTGAAATATTAATAATGTGTTGTTAAATAAGCATCCATAAAATATTATGGTTTAATGTATTTATGCATCGAACCAAATAAACATTTATTAAATTATTAAACTATATTTGATTTTAAGATTATATTCTATTCAGTTATTGTTGAAATAAAAATACTTTTTAAGATATTTAATATACTACAATAAATATAGGGACAAGAGATCCCTGACTTGACGTTGTAACAATAAGGGGTTTCAAAATCGTTAAGAGGTTCCGAAATCATAACTCCATTTTGGCTACTGCCTCAGTGGCTTCGAAACCACTAAAAGGGAGTTTCAAAACCATAAATATAACACTCATAGCATGTATATATCTCGAATTATGAGTTATAGATGTCACATAAGCTTGACAAACATTCACTGAGCAAAATGCTTAAAATTTTATTTTGTTTTTAAAACATTATATATATTTATATATTCAACTAGTGCATAAATACTGATAAAACTAATCTAGACAAAAAAAAAATTGGTTCTAGTTTACTATTACAAATCATTTAAAAATAAATCTGATAAATCAAGCTACTGACATAATTATACATGCCACTAAAAATAAAAAGTAACATCATAGATGTCTTACTGATACTGATGATAGATATGACTTCTAAAAATATGCTCATGAGGCTCCTCACTGCTCGTCCTTATCTCTATAAGACCCTACACATGAAAATAAACATGCGCTTAGTATAACTTAGTAAAGCTAAGGTGAGATAAAATATGAAAATGTCATAAATATAACCAAAATAATTTAAATAAATTATTAAACTCGCAAACCGACTTATTCAAGCCAATATCTTCATCGTAACTTGAAATTCATCTCATTTCATGATTTCACAAAGATCTTGGCAAATAATAATATCTAATAAAATAATCATATCATACTTTCTGATAATCTGACATAATCATAAGTCTTTAAAATTCATCATCATACAAATCATACTTTGGCAGTTCATATCCTAAATCATTCATAAAACTTATTGAAAATATAATTGAAATCATCCATAATTAAAATTTATAAATCATACTTGAAACTAAAATGAGGTTGACTTATCGCAAGTCGTCATCGATCATAATAATTAAATAAATAAATTACACTCACTTTTGCCTCACTACTGAACCTTTATATGCTAATTCTTTACTCGCGTGCTTTTTCATTTCCTTTCGGATCGTTCGGATAGCTAGGTTTATCGTGATCTGACAAATTTATAAAATAACATAAAATATTCAATTATATGTTAGTATTGAACTAACATAATCTAAATTTAATAATATACAAGTCTATAAAAATAAAATCGAAACTAAATCGATATCAATTAAATCATATTTCAACCATACTTCAATCTTCCCAAAATGATTATTCGATTCCACAAATACTTAATTTCATCACAATTCCTTCAACTTGTATCAACTTCATAATAAAGTCACAAATTTTGAATTCTTTCTAGAATTCACTTTAACTTTTCCATTAAATTCATAATATCCCTTCACTATTATGATCTTGTCACATTAATTACATAAAATTTCCAGCACCTTAATAAAATATTTAAATCAACACTTAAACATTCAAAAGCTTACAATTTCATCCCAGAGTTTCTTAAACATTTTTGAATTCAACCTCCAATCTCTATAAACTTACAATTAAATCCCAACTTAATAATTAAACTCAAAAATCAGCATGCTACTAAAATTTCCAGAATTATTTTAATTTACTCAAATGGTACTTTCAAATTTAAAAACTTGCAATCAAGTCTCTATATTTTTAGGACCATTCAAATTTCACCCCTAAATTTTATCAAATTTTCAATTTGGTTCCAAACAACTTTGCAACTTAAATTTCCAGCATTCAAATACTAAAAATTAACATTGAACGCCCCAAATATCACATTCTTGCAATAATATCTCACAATTCTTAAAACTTGTAAATTAGCCCCCTTTTTTCAAGTTTCATCCAAATTGATCTCCAAG
This sequence comes from Hibiscus syriacus, assembly GCF_006381635.1. Taxonomy (NCBI): domain Eukaryota; kingdom Viridiplantae; phylum Streptophyta; class Magnoliopsida; order Malvales; family Malvaceae; genus Hibiscus; species Hibiscus syriacus. Next base: position 75,770 of record NW_024063517.1, read on the forward strand.
TTACATAGAACACTTCTAATATCCATACAAGACCATAGGAATTATTTCAACATTTCCCCCCTAAATTTCCCTAATGGTCGAACCTATATAGTGCTTTAGGATATGGTTTTCATTCAATTTCAAGCATGAATTCAACTCCTTTAGATCAAATTCATGTTATTCTTACCGTTACAACATCAAATTGAATCAAAATCCAATCAATCCCTAAAACTCTAAAGTAGCCAAATGCTTTAGATCACTCTACACTTTATTTTAAACATCATACATGCTTGAGGATTAATCTCCAACATAAAAAATACAATAATCTTTCATTAATTCTTCAACCTTCATAAACCCTAACTTTCAATCTCAACACATAAGCTTGTTCACCATGTAATATATATACCAAATGATAGAGAATTTCATGTAGATTAATTCTCTATTTCACAACTTAATCCAAAATAATCATGTAAGCTTAAAAAATAAAATACCCACCTAGAAGCAATGGTGGTTTCGGCCTTGAGCATGGAAATGGCTGAAATTGTGCTAAATTTCTTGATTATTCTAGTATAAATTAACCTTAACACATAGCCCTTTAATAATATAATTGATTTTAAAATTCAATTAATGAGAAATTCCAAAAATACCATTAATGAATCTTAAAAATTACCAATTGCCATTGCATTATCTTCCATTAAAATATTCCTTAGTCAAAGATGAACAAACTTGACTTTGACTTTCTACTTTGGCCATGCAATTTTCCAAAAATGCATTTTAATTACTCAAATTTCCAATGTTCAACCAACTCTGAAAAATTACACTGATCTAAGCTAAATTTCTTTGATATAAAGTATGAAAATAATATTTCCATCCATCCTCTAACCTCTTTCAATTTTTCGTAAAATTCTAGTTCGATCCGATTATCTGATTTCTATACCAAACTTTAACGCTTTATAGCTTTTAACATAAATCTTGTACCGAAAATCTGATTATAATGAAAATCCTTGTTTTATGCCAAACTATTTATTTACGGGCTAAAATGTATAACTTCTCAAAATTACATTTTAGTCCTTGAACTTTTCAATATTTATACTTTAGCCACTAAACTTTCAAAACTTATGTTTTAGTCACTAGTCAAAATTTGGGGTATTACAATAAGTGAATGTTTCGCCACTTCCTCTGTGGTTTCGAAACCACTTAATGGGGGTTTTAAAACCAGAAGCAATTTTTTTTACTATTACTATATTTTTGTATTTCATTTGTTCGATTAACACAAAATATTTTTTTATTGATTCGATTAACTGAACATATTTTTTATTAATATTTTTAAACATTACATACATTTTATTAATACATAAAAAACATTTAATGATACTTATGTCCACTCGTACCACACAATGGTGGACGACCATTCCGATGCGAATTCCTTCAAACTAATATTTATTCCTCTTCATCATTATCAACTCGCCATCTTCATTTAGAGTACCACCACTGACATTGGGACTAGGACCGATGTAGAATAGGCTCTACGACATCGTCTGATTAACAATACCACATATGAAGTCTGTTACCAATAGTGGAAATTGATTTAATGGTGAAACTGATGCAAATGGAAAAGAAGGATCATATGCTTGTACAAGTGTAGGAAGTGTCAACGTGCCCGTAAGTGTCGTATAAGGACGAAGTGTGTCCGTGAAAAAACCTTCAGAGGGAGGCCCTATTTGTTGAAATTAATGAGTCCCTATATGGTAAAATTATGAATGATTCGAGTGGGTAAATGCATGTGGTGGCACAAGCTTGTGTTGTTCCCGATGAGGAGGTTGCATGTGTTCTTCTTCTCCGACTTGATTCCCCTCTACTACAACGTTGCATCGACAGACAATTTGGGAGAGGTACCTATATTTCTTGTTCTTGCTTCTCTTCGGTTAGTATATGCGGTTTCTCATTTTCTTTGTACCACTGCATGTAATTAGATGTAAAATTGTGGTCAAAGATGGGTTCAAAAATTGGTCGCCTATCAAATCTTCTGATCTACTCGATCATGTACACCATATGATTTGCCCAATTCACGTACGTCTTCCCTTGTCGTGTTAAGCGATGCAAATCATCCAAATTTATGGGTGACGACAAAATCCCTTAGAAAAAGTTAAATTATCGCAGCACGCATTCGGTAGGATGCCACTCGACTATTTTGTAATGTATCAACGACACCGATAATATCTAAATGTTCAAACTCTAAAATATTTTAGGTGGAATATATTTGTTGACATCAGGATCATCGTACGACGTCCACATAAACTACACAAAATTTTTGGAAACTAAGTTAGATAAACTCGATTTGAAAAAAATAAATGATTTATAAATTAAAAAATTAAATCGATTAAAAATATTATCTCATCTATCTTCTTATTGATCATACGTCTAAAATCTTGTAGAGTTGTTGTTAGGTGGGTGTAAGATAGTGGACAACACCACCTATCATTCATACAACAAAATATTATTATTATTGTCATATTATAAAAAAAACGTATAATGTAAATTTATTTTTTATTACCTCTGAAGTAGTGAAAATTCGAATGGAACCGATTCATTAAGAATTTAGTGTAAAAACAACATTCAAAACCAAGTTCATGATTACAGCAACAATAGACACCCTCTTATGACATGTTTATTTGGGTTAACAATTTGACATAGATCTCGGAACAAAAATGCCAAGACTACTGATCCTCAACTTGTATTTTTGGATTGCTAAAAATTACATAGATGATACAATCACATCAAATGTACTTTGTTGCTAGATTTTTCCGGCATCAAGATCCCCTCAATAACTCATAAAATATGGGCACGACCAAACCACTTCAAAAACAATAATTACTGATAAAAATTATAATAAAATAAAATAAAATTTCAAAATTATAATAAAATAAAATAAAATTTCAAAATTATAAATAAAAATATAATAAATAATCATAAATAAAAATATATATTAACCTGCTTAATTTCTTTATTTGTATTCGGGGTAGCTTTGTAAAATTTCACTTCAAAAAAGTGATCTTTATTTTACCACCATCAAAACAGTGTGGAGGAATTTCGAGCAGTTCCTCACATAAGTTGTACCAGTTTGCTTCGGCAACATGTTATAACTTCTCTATCAATTGGCATACCAAGATGAAATGCAACATCTTACAGGGTAATAGTAGTCTCTCTACACGAAAGATGAATAGTGTGTGTCTCTAATCTCCACCTTTCTAACAAGGCGTTTATCAATTGAGGGTGCAACTTGGTACCGGAAATTATAGTGAGATGTTTCCAAAACCGGCATTGTGCAAATATGAAACAATATCCTCATGAGGTGGTGTAGTGATATATTTGAGACAACAATGCAACGAACATTCATATATCTTCAAATTAAAATTTAAAAATAATAAATAAATAAATACTTAACAATTAATAAGAATAATTCACTTAATAATAATAAATAAGATTTTACCTCAAGATTTATCTGCTAATAGTCGAAAACATGTCTTTGATCTAGTCTTAGTAATCTCGCCATGATATCGCGAATATTGAAACTTTCGAACTAAGAAAATATGGTGGTCAAGTAAGAAAGAAAGGAAATTCATAGAGATTTGTGGGGAAAAGATGGAAATAGACCCTATTTATAACTGTCATTACACTCTCTCCAAAGTGAAAAATAAAATAATCTTGCGCTCTGCATAACGTGAGGTCTGTTGAAAATAAGCGAACATGTCATAACGGAACTCTACTCTACAAATAGCGAGGCCCTAGGATTTTTAAATTTCTTTTTTTTCTTTTTTTATTCGAAGGTTATAATTTTTTGGATTTTATTTGTTCCATCAAAATCTAATAATTTGGATCTTTTTAAAAATAAATTATTTTTTAATTTCCATTTATTAATTTTCTTAAAAATTTAGGACCTCGCTATATGTAGAACGCAATGTACTTTGAACTAATGTGGCCTTTTATTCTCTCGATAAATTCTTGAGTCAGTTCAATTTCTTGGCGACCTCTCGTTTGGCAGGTCGCGAGGTCTTTTAACCAAATATTAAATTGGATCATCTGAAAAGTTCTTCCAAGTCGAATGGATCTCGTGTCTTGTAAAACGTGAGATTTTTAAGCTTTTTTTTTTTAGAATGCGAGGTATCCATACATGGGTAATTTGAGGGTTATTTTTTTTTAAATAAACATGGATGTGGCTATTTTGTTAATAAATTAATAAAAAGGGGTTATTTTAATTTAAAAAAAAGGGCTGTGGGTGGATAAAGTACGGTAAGCAATTGAAGCTGGTTCCGTGAGGTAAGCCTGTCGGCCTGACGTGTTTCGCATCCCTTGCGTTTCATGAATTTATTGTCATTAAAATATCCATTTCTTTTTGGTTACAAAATATCCATTTCCCTTGCCTCAACACATTCGCATCACAGTCATTTTTATAACGCTACGCTATATAATATATATTCACACTTGTCCAAATAATAATAACAATAAACCATTCATATATTCCTAATGCATTATTTTTATCATTTCATGTTTATATCATTCAAATTATTATGTTTTTTTCTTTCATATTCATGCCGCTTAAAGGAAGTATGATTCTCCACAAGATAATGAAATGAAAATTCATGGTAGCCTTCCATTGCCATTGCCATTGCCAAGCCATCAGCATTCCCAGAATGTTAAGACGCCAAGCACCTCCTCCTAAGTCCTAACACCAGCAATAAAAATCTACGCAATAATAGCTGATTAGTAGTTTAATTAATAGCATGCCATTGACCCACTCTAGGGAGTTGAAAACTCCTTTATCACTGAAATCCTGTCCTCAAACTGGACCATAGCATAGCAGCAAGGAAAATACTATGCAGTAATGTTTGCAAATGGCCAAAAAGGATTTTCAAACAAGATAAAATGCCTATAGTAGCGAACTCCAGATAAACTTCTAAATTAAGCATTGCATATAACCAGGTAGAAAACAATCTGTCTTACCCCTTTAGCTGCCAACTTATCTTAGGTGGCAGTTTTAAGCGCGTACCTGTATGTGGTTTCAGCTCCAAAGTTGTTGATGTCCGAAGAGAGGAAAGTGTGTTTTGGGTCGTTCGATTTTTTAACTGACGATGAAGTTAGATAAAGCTTGAAAGTCTTGTTGAACTGACCAACCTTTTCTCTACTTTATTACATTTGTGAGCTTATTGGAGGTTGTTATATCGCACTGGAGCTGCGGTGAGTAGAAAGGCACACAATCTGAGAAGGATGGTTTAAAGCTTTTTAAAATTAAAACTTTGATTTCAATTACAAATTATTCAACAATTTACATTACTACGTAAAGGCTTTTTTCTGGTTTTGATTTATCTTCCAAACTCCCCAACACTAAGTTTTTGAGTAATGATCAAGTAGAATATGCTCTCTGTTTTCCGTATTATCTCAATATGCTCCAACGCCCTTATTTTGGATTGACTTTTCGCATACCTTTGCTTCAAAATTAATGTGTTAACAATCAAACGTCCAAAAGGAAATGAACAATCTCATTTTCCTAGTAAACGGACTTTAAAGATACGATGTTGTAGTTCAGTTGGTTAGGATACTCGGCTCTCACCTGAGAGACCCGGATTAAAGTCCCGACAACGGAAAATCATAGGTTTTTTCTTTCATTTTTCTTATACGAGTAATATTTTTGCTATCATCTGCTAATTCCGCACCTTCATGTACCAAAAGCCTAATTCTTGGACAACAACGGAGCATCGTCTTTAGCAGACAAAGCTTAAACCACTACTTAGCTTGTTGGTGCGTAAAATAGCATCTCCCAAAAAGTGTTGTCAAAAGAGAAGGAAAGACATGATACCAATTCCAGGGTTTGTGGATAATTTTATTTGACTGCATAACGCTAAATACAGGTGAAATATCTACCTGTACGACAATCAAATAAATAACTTCTTGATTTGTCTAGTTTGCTTTTCCATTTTTCCACTCATTATTATTTGTTTCCTTCTAATAGAACCATAAAGCATGCATATCCTACTTGATTATATAGATATATTTTTAGTCATCTTTATTATCTATTTAGCTTGGTTTACCTACTGCTTAATCGCAAGTCATCTTTACTCCCAAAAAAGGTGAAGTGTCCACAGCTCGATCCTGAGCAGCAACACTTTACTTTACTTTTAAATTTCTTTGCTCTCCTTGCATTCCTACTCGTCTAATCTGATTTCGTTTTGCAATTTTGATACGGCAATGGGATGTGCTTTTTACATTTACATTTGGTTTTTACTTTGTGGGCTCTATGGTATCTAGAAACAGGAACAGGGGGCGACTCGGGGGGTTAATTTCGCAGCACCAAATAAGACGATGGAGTGACCAATGGGGTGTCCCAAAGTTCAATGGAGTGAACAAAATGAGAGAGTTGAGTTTTAAAAATGGTTCTCTCTGATATGGGGTTAAAAATTAGGTATACTCGTACGACTAACAAGGCCCGGGGAATTAATATAACAGTAGGATTCTATAATGATTGCCACCCACTCATACCATTACAGGGTTAGACATTGAAACTAGTCGAAGATGTTTATTGTTAACTCATGTATTAAGACACGTTGGAAAAAATGACCCTTCTATCAAATGAAGTATAAAGGACTAAACCTTCATGGCAAGAGAGCTGGACTGAAACATTATTCAGGACTCTTAAACTTTGGTTAGCACATCGAAAAAGATTACAAATTCATTATGATGATATCAGCATTAGTTCCTGTGCACAGATAATTCAACTAAACATCAACATAACAAAGAGAGTCAGGGATCAATAGATTAGAAAGGCATTGGGGCAGTTAAATGCGCAGCATTTGGAGGCTTCGGTTGCCCCTGTTGTACAGACCACGAAGGGCGTCTGTTGTGTGCCTACACATGAAGCATCAACATAATGAATCTACTGATCTCAACTTCTCATAAGAATGATAGCACTAACAACACAATCTGATGTGAGCAAAATATGTTGACGAAAGCAAGCCAGCATGAAAACTGCAGGATAAAGAAAAGAGAAAAATTCACATTACCCCGATTTCCGTCACACAAAGGCAAGAGGAGCATTTCACTGATGGAGCTCCATAGGGGTACATCAACAACACTGCACAACTGCCACACTTAACCAGTCCAACCTGATGAGCTGAAAGAGAAGAGAAGACTAATCAAATGTTGGAGACCACATTCTTTTTTCTACCAATAAATCACAAAAGTGAGGAATGAACTGAAAACCAGACTGCATGCTCTTGTCCAAGTGAAAAGATCAAGCTTTCAAAAACTATGATTCATGGTAACACCAATAATTGGAGGCAGAACACGGAAAGTTATTTTCAAACCAATTATATGTATAGCTTCATTAAGCTATAGGAAAGCAATGATATGTTTGATACTGAACATCAGAAAAGGAGAAAGGAACCTTCAAGTACAAAATTGACTGTTTCGCAACATGAACACTTAACTTGCTGGGTTCCTCGTGGATATGAAAGCAATTGACGACAAGAGCCACAAACCATTTGAGCCATTTCTGCATTCAAAATGTCAAAAAATCAAATGATTGAAGAAAATACTATGAAAAACATAACTCTAGGTGAAGATCAGTCGGCCAAAGAGTTTACATGTAAACCTTTTGATTGAGATATAATTGGAGGAAAACCCCCACTGATAAGGCCTAATATGAATGAAACTAAGATACGGGTAATGTAAGTGAGTTGGGAAAGAAGCTGACGGTTAAACATCCTAATTCAATTCTAAATCTTTTATCAAAATCGAGGCAGTATAGAAAAAAGGATCCAGCTTTATTCACGGCATGCGATGAAAATCAGATGGAAAGAGGTTTCTAAGGAAAAATAAGATGATTAATAGAAGTAATCGATTAGAGGTTATAGACATAATTATAATTAATGACAAATAGACGAATATGGGAGACAAACCGGATGAAGGCTGCGGTTGAGGAGGAGGAATAGCTTGCCATCCTGGCGGTGGTCCTTCTACTTCTTCTTCTTGCGGCTGTTCTCCCTTACTAGTTTCTTTATTCTCCATCTGCTATTTCGCTGTGTGATTCGATCCGCCATCAACGTGTAGGTATCGAGTAAAAAGATGCAAAATCCGATACGACGCCGTTTGCCTCGGAAGCACATTGTAGTCCACTCGGGGATTTTGAGAATACTTGTACTATATTATAGGCCCAATAACAATCTGCTCGGCTCATGAATTGTACCCGCACTCTTTCGGGCCTATATTAGCTCGTTTGAAGCACCAAAAAGGACATTAGCGGCTTTAATATAATCATCTTTTCAACGTTAAAACTTTGAACTTGTGTCTGGACAAAGTAATTGCTATTTATGATCAAAAGGATAACTCACGTTTCTTAATAAAGTAAACTTGGTGGTTGACATAGCAGCAGGCAGTAGGATGGCAAACGGCCGGGTCGGGTGCGGATACCCCTTCCCTCATCCTCATATCAACCTAATATTTTTCAATCCATTACCGCCCACCACCCATGATGGGTACAAATTTTCAAATCCACACCCGCCCACGCAGGTACATTCTCAAATCCATCCCCACACCCACTAGCGATGTACCCGTCTAGACCCGCCTGACAGCAAACTTAAGTTATACATAAGCAACAAACATAAAAAAAATATGTCCATTAAGAAACATAATAAAATAATCCAAGGATTATCTAAGTTAAGTGTTAATATAGATCTTAAAATACATAAAACACCATAATAAATGACATATTTAAAGTCTAGAAACATAAATGACAAACGCATAATGTTTGTTCTTTGGCACAACATTCTAAAATTTCAGGCAATATTTGTGACATATAATACTCCAGTATTACAATCATCATTCTCTATTTCCTCCAAGCTTCAATTTAAATTCACTACTACCTACCTATATAATAGAAAGTAAAACTAATATAAGTTAGTAACTAAACTTTAATAAGATAATTAAGCACAATTTGACAACTAATATAAACTAAATAATAATATTTCCTTTAATATCGGCCCAAAGCCAATTTTGAGCATACATTAATGCTTCAATCGTCTCCGGAAGTAGTCGACTACGATAAGGACCAATTACTCTTCCACCTATACTGAATGCAGATTTTGATGGGACAATGGAGACAAAAATGTCCAAAATATCCTTTGTTATTTGTTGGAGAGTTGGATAAATTACATGTTATATCTTATACAATATTAGAATTTATAAATTAGTATCTAAAATTACACCTAAATTCATAATGGTCCTAAATTTAATAGATATTTAGCTGGACGGGCGGATGTGGGGCGGGCGGATGTGGGGCGGATGCGGGGCGGGTAATGTCTCAAACCCATTACCCGCCCACCACCCGCGACGGATACCACTTTCTAAATCCACACCCGCCCGCTACCCGCTAAAATTATACCCATCCCCGCCCCAATTGGAGCGGATGCGGTACAGAATCCATAAAACTGTACCCGTTTACCATCCCTAGCAGGCAGTAGCACGTACCAGCACCCGCTCGGACATTTAGCCGAAGCTACCCCAATTATGGAAGCTGGAACTTCCAGCGGAACATAAATAAAGTAGGCCAGCGCTAGCACAAGACTCGAATGCCGAAAGCCCACCTGGACTGAATATTGGCAACCGCCGTACATCTTCCACAATGGTTATTGAACTGATTCAGCTATCATCAAATGTTCCACCAAAGCTTCCTTCAAAGCTTTTTACGTTAATAATTTAGGAGAGAGAGAAAAACTGAAACATTACCCAATAGTTTTGATTCCAGCTTGTTGATTTCATCACAAATATTGAAGCGTCTAGCTTTGGCAGGTTACCGAATCATTCTTTTCATCTCCAAACACATGTCGATGAGGAAACGAGTGTCAAGCATCATATTATTCAAATCTGGAACCTGCATCTATTTCATCTATATCTATCTATATATATATAGTTTAAACAACACTATTATTCATTCTATAATATTCATTGGAGTCTGGGAAAACGAGCCTTTATGGCCAAAACCAAGAGAATCATCACCATTCTCATAAGGTTTCTAGCTTTGGGTGCAACTCTTTCTGCGACAGTTGTCATGGTCACTAGCCACGACTCTGCTGAGGTGTTGAACATAAAATTCACGGTAAAATATAACAACTCCCCTTCATTCAACTAAGAATCCTTTACAATTAATGTTTTTCTTGAGGGGACAATCCCCACACACGTCTAGTTTCCTAAAATATGTATATATTTATCGGTTGACAAATTTTCGCATAGGTTTTATGTGATTGCAGAGGCAATTGCAAGCGGCTACGGCCTTGTAGCTCTCTTTTTATCTAGGAAGAGTTCCGTAGACCGCTTGATTGGGATCATGAACGTGCTTATAGCGATGCTACTAACATCGAGTATCTCAGCTGCTTCGGCAGTAGCAGAGATAGGGAAGAAAGGGAACAGTCATGCGGGTTGGCTTCCCATCTGCGACCAAGTTCCAAAATTTTGCGACATGTCACAGCTGGCTCCGTTATAGCCGGCCACAGCAATAGTTTACTTGGTGCTCAACCAGTATTCTCTTCATGTTGTGCTGGCTCCCCTTTTTCGATTGAAACCCTAAACCTGATATATGCATGCATGCCATGGATACAAATTCCTTACTATAAAATCACATTGTTTTTTTTTAGAAAGTTGAATGGAAGAATGATCACATGATACCCATTGCATCCGTTTTATATTAGCATCACTAATTGACAATTTTTAAATGGTTTCATTGTTTTCTAAAGAAACCAACTGCCTCGCAATGCTTTCTTGTACCAATCCAAAACTCTAATACAAAAAGGTAAAAATATGTCAATTTGATATTTTATATATTAACACTCGTTTTTATATAATATTTATAAAGTTTAAAAATTCAATTATCAATCATTTATCGATAAATATGAATGAAATAAAATATTAAATTCCTTAATAAAAATGGGGTATTTAAATTCTAATATTACTTTTCAAACATAATTCTCAACTAACAAAATATCAAATATTTTTTTAGAGATTAAAGAGCAAACAAATATAATACGGGGTAAGGAATGCAAGTGAGTAGACATTAAAGACAAGTCCAAAACACAAAGCATGTGCCGAATTATGAAACTGCTGTAACAAACCATGCAAAATGTGAAAGAAAATGACAGAGAACAAGTAGGGATGGCAATGGGTCGGGTCGGGTCGGGTTTTTGGGCCACCCGACCCGACCCGAGAAGAAAGGGTTCTCCACCCGTGACCCGACCCGACCCGACAAAATTAATGTTTCACCCGACCCGACCCGACCCGAATATATGACTTAGAAACCCGACCCGAAATAAAAAAAAATTTAATTCAATGAAAACAGTGACTTAATTGAAAAAAATTATATATGGAGGGATATTATTGTAATTATCCCTAAATATATAAGATAAAATTATATATATTTTTCGGGTCGGGTCGGATTTTTTTTACCCTAAACCCGACCCGAACAGTGCATTTAAAAAAACCCGACCCGACTCGACCCGAACCCAAAATTTTTTAAAAAAATCCGACCCGATCGGATCAGGTGGGGTCGGAACCCATCGAATTCGGGTTGAATTGCCATCCCTAAGAACAAGTGGCCACAGCAGAGATTCACTTTTCTCTGCTTTCTCAATAGCCAAATATAATAATGTGAGTTAAAAGGACACAATAAAGATTATGAGTGTAAATGAGCTGAGTCGAGCTCGAGTAATACTAAGTTTGACTCGAACTCATAACTGTAAGAGTAAACTCGACTCAAAAACTCGTGAGCTAAAAATTATCAAACTCAACTCAAATTCAAAATATATTATTAAAACTCAACTCAAACTAGAAAAAACTCAAACTTAAAAAAAATTTAGAGCTCAATTGAAGCTCAAGACTTGAGCTCAATTGAAGCTCAATTTTGAGCTCAATTCAAGCTAGACAAGTTTTATGTTCATTTACTTCAATCCATCCCCTTTTATACACTAGACTTTACCGCTTATTCTCCAAGAACCACTGATGTGGGATATCAACTCACATGACCAACTAAGTTCAACGCTTTGGAGCATCTGAAGGAAAGGCATTTTATCTTTCAAGCCGACCGTTTGTGTTACTTCTGCAATTGCTTTTGGGGTTGAGCATGTGTTTCTTTTTTTCATAGCAGAACAGAAGATAAATTACAGGTTTCTCTAACCCGAAGCTGTTTATTGTTTTAACACGAATGCAGAGGAAAAGAAATTCTCTTGCCAACGGCTCATGGAACATCCAAGATGAAATACGAAAAGTGAGATATAAAGAAACAGAAGAAATTCAGGGAAATCTACCGTCCTCAAAAATTGGTGGGTCTTCATTACCATCAGAAAATAAAAAGGTTCCTGATTCTATAGTTGCCATTAACTTAAAACCTGCAAAGGAAGACAAGTCACAGAGTTCCAAAAGGCCAGTAGATGTATCTATAGGCCTGGCTACAAAACCAGGTGCAGTTTTTGCTATCAGATACTGTTTCTAGGTCATAAACTCATAATGATCAAAGACATTACCTCTCTTCCTTTGTCCTTTCGGCTTCACAGATTACGTGGTTATTTTCTGGATTTAATTAGTAGGTGTATTCAATTGCTCTCACTTGGTTATTTTCTAGTTAGCCGCTGTTTTGCTTTCATGCTTTTGGAATTGGTCATGAAAGAACGTAGGAAAACGTGGGGTTGTCCACCAGTGCAATTCTGTTATTCCCGAATTTATGATTACTGATTCGTGGACATAAACAGATAATGTGGTGTCCTATTTGTGGAAGATTGATGGGTTATCTCCAGCAAAATCTTCCAGTGGTTCAATGCAAAAGTAGTGGTCTTATTGTTTAGATTCTCCTAAATCTATGAATTTGTGATTGAGGCATTTCCATTTTCAATTGCGGATAATTGCAGCTACACTTTATCCCTCTTTTTTTCTTCTCTTTTTTACTGTCTTTTTCGCTAATAAATCTTTCCTCCATAAAATGTTTCTAAATGAGATTTTTGTGATCAGATGAAACATTAGACGTGGGGCAAACATATATTACTTTATAACTATCCTAAATTCTACTTTCATTCTAAAACGCTTTAATTGTTTATAATATATATCATAATCCTATCATGTATTTATCTCGACTATTCATATGATTCAAACTCGTCATTTTTCATTAAAAATTGGTGATTGTGTGATATTGATTATAACTTGTTAACTAGGGTATGATAAAATATGATCACATCGTTTTAGTTGTATTTGTACATCAAATCTCCGTTTACATTATGTCGTCAAGTCAGTTCTTGAAATATTATGTTGGTGAGTCAGTGCTTGAAAGCAATGATGGTGTCGATAGTCATCATTAAGATATGATAAAATCATGTCTCAATCAGCAAGTTGTGTATATTTATTTTGCATGTTGATATGTTTATGTATAAGTATGCGAATGATTTATTTAGGAGTCACATAACATCATTTTGCATAATTTGTATGTTACTTTCATGTGCATAACTTAATCCCTATCACATAATCAAATTTAGGGTTTAAGATTTATGGTTTAAGATTTAGAGTTTAGGGTTTTAGGGTTTATGGTTCATTACAAATACATTAATTAATCGACTTAGTATCGATTTATGAGGTAATACAATATAGTATCTTGATATTAAATGCATTACAATATGGTTTAGTTGTATTATAGAATTTTTAATATATTTTTAAAATTTTATAATTATCAATAATGTATTTTTAATAATGTAATTTAAAAAATCTAAAATTATAATATAATATTTTTTTTCGAGCTGCTCACGAGCTTTTCGAGTCGAATATCGAGTAGCTCGTTTCGGCTCGTTAAGAATTCGAGTCGAGCTCGAGTCAAGTCCATTCGATCCGAGTATTTATCGAGCCTTGATTGAATTGATCTCGAGTAGCTCGTGATATGTCTCGTCTCATTTATACCCTTAGTAAGGATGTATTTGATTTGGTGCTCCAATTCCCATATCAACATTAAATAATAATAATAATAATAATAATAATAATAAACATCTCAACGGTTGTCTTCTGGTTTTTTATTTCCAACAAGCTCCGTTCCGTTCCAACATCGCCAACCTAAGGTGACGTTTGGTTGCTAGAGTCCCTTAGAATTAGGAGGAATTGGAATCCAATTCCACTACTTTCCATGTTTTGTTCAAGTTTTCAAAGGGGGAATTGGAATTTAATTCCATCAAGGGGGAAGTAAGGTGGCATTTGGTTCGCTGGAATGTTTATGAGGGATTGGAATATGTGAAGGAATTAGAATCTGTCAGGAATTGAAATCCAATTCTATATTCTGTTTGGTTGGCAGGAAATTGAATTGGAATCAATTCCATATTCTGTTTGATTCGCAGACATGTCAGATGAATTTGATTTCAGTAATGTAAAATGACAGGATTGCCCTTCTTTTTTTGCTTAATTTTAGTTTGTTTTATAAATTACATGTAGCAATATATTATAAAAATTTAAAAAAAAATTAATTTTATTGATTGATTATTCATTTCAATAAATTATAAAAATTATGCTAATAAACATCATAAGTTAAAATCATCCCAATTAGGGATGACCATGGGTCGGGTTAGGTCGGATTTTTGGTCCACCCAACTCGACCCGAGAACAAGGGAACCTCCATCCGAGACCCGACTCAACCAATAAAGTTTTACCCGACCCGACCCGAATATATGAATTAGAAACTCGACCTGAAATAATAAAAAAATTATTTTTATTTAATAAAAACAGTGACTTAATTGGAAAAATATAGAGAGAGAGGTATTATTGTAATTATTCCTAAATATATAAGGTAAAATTATATATTTTTTTGGGTCGGGTGGGGTCGGGTATTTTTCACCCTAAACCCGAACCCGACCCGACCCGAATATCACACTTAAAAAAAATCGACGCGGTCCGACCAAAATAAAGTTTCACCCGACCTGACCCAAATATATAAATTAAAAAAAATAATTTTTATTCAATAAAAATAGTGACTTAATTGAAAAAAATTATATATAGAGGGGTATTATTGTAATTATTCTTAAATATATAAGGTAAAATTATATATATTTTAGGGTCGGGTATTTTTCACCCTAAACCCGAACTCGACCCGACCCGAATATCACACTTAAAAAAACCAACCCGACCCGACCAAAATAAAGTTTCACCCGACCCGACCGAAATAATAAAAAAATATTTTTATTCAATATATGATTAAGTTACTAAAAGATTGATGAGGGTAGTATGGTCAAATTTTAATTTCATCCAACAAGATAATTGAATTCTATCCATTCTTGGATAGATTCACTTTCCCTCATTTGATAGAAAGTTGAAGCCATGAGGGATTCAAATTCCCTTGGAAAACTTTAACCAAAAATGAGAAAGTGGTAGAATTGGATTCCATTCCCCCTAATTCCAAGGGGTTCATGCCTATCAAACGCCACCTAAATTCCATCCATAACATGATAAATTGAAATCCTTTGGAGGAGAGAATGTGAAATTTGACAATACTACCCTCATTAATATTTTGGTATTCGGGTTGGATTTTTTTTAAATTTAGGGATCGGGTCGGATTTTTTTTTAAAAATCGGGTTTGTCGGGGTTTTTTTAAGATTGATATTCGGGTCGGGTCAGTTTTTTTAAGTGTAATATTTGGGTCGTGTTCGGGTTTAGGGTGAAAAATACCCTACCCGACCCGACCCGAAAAAAATATATAATTTTACCTTATATATTTAGGAATAATTACAATAAAACTCTATATATAATTTTTTTCAATTAAGTCATTGTTTTTATTGAATAAAAATATTTTTATTATTATTTCGGATCGGGTTTCTAATTATATATTCGGGTCGGTTCGGGTCGGGTGAAACTTTATTTTGGTCAGGTCGGGTCTCGGGTGGAGGTTCCCTTATTCCAGTCAGGTCGGGTGGACCAAAAACCCGACCCATGACCATCCCTAATTAGGATGATTTTAACTTATGATATTTATTAATATGATCTTTATAATTTATAGAAATGAATAATCAATCAATAAAATGAAAATTTAATATTTTTAAAATTTTTATAATATATTGCTACATGTAAGTTATAAAACAAACTAAAATTAAGCAAAAAAAAAGAAGAAGGGCAATTCTATCATTTTACATTACTGCAATCAAATTCATCTGACATGTCTACGAACCAAACAAAATATGGAATTGGATTTCAATTCAATTTCTTGCCAATCAAACAGGTTTCAGATTCAGATTCCAATTTCTTCACATATTCCAATTCCCTTAGAAATATTCCAGCAAACCAAACGCCACTTAAAGGTCCTACCTCCAAACATTATTATATGACACTCGTACTTATTCAATAAAATCATGTATTAAATAAATAGTTTAATATAAAAATAAGTGTAAAAATTATACTCAAAATTAACTTATTATACTCAAAAATAACTTTTTATTGTTTAAAGAATTTTCTCTAAAAATATGTGCCTAAAATTTTATCCGCTACATTTTTAGGTGTCTACCGTTAAAAAAATATTAAGTGACACGTATTCACGTTTAGATTTTTTAAAATATTTTAAATAATATTTTTAAAAAATATAAACGTGACATATGTCACTTAACTCTTTTTTAACGGTAGGCACTTATTTTGAAAGAAAAATTCTTTAGGCACTAAAACATTATTCGAGACATTCTTTAGGCACTTATTTTTGTATTAAGCCTAAATAAATTTAGGCTTTTATGCCCAAATAAGTGTCCAAAGTACTATCTTTTGTGTCAAATAAGTGCCTATATTTTTTTGGCAATTTAGGTGCCTAACGTTACAAATGTTAGCACTTTAAGTGCTTGGGCCATCAACAACGTTAGTTTTCTCCGTTAAGTGATACATGTCACAACCTGATCATTTTAAAAATTGTATATAAAATTAAAAAATATATATATATATATAAAGAAAACACATAAATTTTGAAATAACCCCTAAACTTTGAAAACCTTCATTTCAACTCCTAAACCCACACTACCCGTCTCCCTTTGCCATCGAGAAGCTCCATCCGACATCGCCTTCCCTGGTGACCAAAAAACCTATGAAATCGTGAACGGTTGATGACTGATCGATGACAAATCGACATTTTAAATCCTGTGAACCCTAGGATGAAAATCGTGATTCCGATTGTGAATTGACAACAATTACATCGACATATAACTAGGATAATGGCAAGAACTACGTCAACGACGGTGGTCATGGCCGGAGAAGGTGGCGACGGTGGATTAAGGTTAGGATTTGGGATTTTGGGCTATTTTATAATATAAGAAAAATTATAAGTTTTTATAAATATAATAATATTTTTAATATTTTAAAAAATAAATTTCAAACTTACCAAGTTGTGACATATGTCACTTAACAAAAAAACTAACGTCGTTGAGTTCAGACACCTAAAGTGTTAACGTTTGAAACGTTAGGCACCTGGATGAACAAAAAATATAGGTACTTATTTGGCACAAAAGAATAGTTTAGGCATTAATCCATAAATTTATTTGTCATTTATGTGTCAAACAATTAAACGCTTGATTCGTCACATCTTTTAAAAAATAACATATGGAAGGTTTGGCCTTTTGACCAAAAAATCACCCTATTAAAAAATACTACCTATCATAAATCATTTCCTAACTATTTCCGATCTAATACATTTTTTAGGAGACAGAAGGAGGCGTATGGCAGGAGACGTGCCTTAGCCGAGGGGATGGAAAACGCGTCGCATAAAATGCGCCTTCCATGGGTTTTATGAATGGCACGTCCTAGGAAACGTACCTCCCTTAAATGATGTGTCGTAGGGAACACGCCACCTATGCTCAGTGGTTTTAGGTTTAGGGTTTTATATTAGAGTGATTTTAGGGTTTTTGTAATTGATTTTAGGATTTTTAATGGGTTAGGGTGTTATATTTGTATGGTTTAGGGTTTTAAAGAAGTTTAAGGTTAAAATTGATTATATGTTAGAATATTTGTGTTTTTAAAATAAAGTTTAGGGTTAAAGTTAATTTTATGTTAGATTGTAATAAATAAGCGTTAAACATTTAATTGAAAAAATATATAGATATACGAAATGATCATCTTATAAAATAATCAAGTTGAAATCACATTAATTGAAACTAAAAGAAAACGAAATAACATAAGTTGAAACATTAGAAAATATGATTACATGAGTGGTGGTCAACGATTACGTGATGATGAAAGAGATTGACAGTTTCTCATATTATGGTCGGGCTTTCTACAATGGCCACATCTTAAATTTTGTCTTAACATCTCTTGAATATCTATATCACAATAAATTTGAGTGGATTTTGAATGACTTGGCTCCTTTAATAAGTCTATATATGATATAATTGAAAGCCAAGTCTGCACCTCATTTGGGTCTTTGTCATTACCTATGGGGGAAACTCGTATTCATATACCTTGAATACTTGTGAAAGTTGGTATACGAGATCCACATAACGCTTATAGTCTTATGAGAAAATGACCAAGATGCTACGACATTAGAGCATGGATACTTCAAAGCTTGAAAAAAAACCCACAGTCACAACATCTATCTCGTAGATTAACTCTAAAAGAGTTAAATTCAATCTCTTGCAGAGGTCGTGACATTTCTGTTACCCGAAATAATTCTTGGTGCGAGAAAAGCTTATTACGAACATGTTGTTTGATGTTGCATCATTTTTCACAGGTCTGCTACTAATCGTGGGTAATAAACATGACTGTTTTATATTCAAGTAAGAGCTTGTCCCCCAAGCTTGGCAAAATTTTGACCCAAATGAAAATATGTCGTTTTAGCCAAAGCAATTACTGGTAAATGACGGCCCCCTTTAAGGCTTAATTGATTGCCTCAACCAAGTTGGTTGTCATATGTCCATATCAATATCTATCATCGTATGTATTTTTTCAATTTTCTTTGTTGATTTCACTGATGTAATTGCATTAGTGTTCATTTTTTCCTCGCAATTCTTGAAGCATAACCTCAAACGTTTGAGGTGATAATTCGTAACACAAGCGAAATGAAGTAGTTAGTATAAAAAATGAAAATGAGTGAGAAATAAAATTGGGAAAAATGTAACATACACATGCGTATAATTAATTGTCGTTTATCATTCTTCTTATATCTGCCACGATAGTTTGCAGCAATATGTCAGATACAAAGACGATATTGGACGTGTGGAGGTTTCCACATTTGACCCAAAGAGTCAATTGCTGCTTTGATCCCAGCTCCTCGATCATAAATAATACAAATACACTCCCTTGTGATAACATGTAACCGTAGATTTCTCAAGAAAAAACCCAAGACTTTGTATCTTCTCCTTTAACAAGGGCAAATGCTATGGAAAGAATGTTGTGATTACCATTTTGAACAACTACAAATAATAAAATTTGCTTGTATTTTCCATACAAGAATGTACCATCAATTTGGACAATGGGTTTACAACATTTCACTACATTAATACATTATGGGTAAGTCCAAAAAATATGATAGAATTGATATTGATCTCAAAGAACTCAGTCATTATAGTAGGCATGGCGAGTTTTGAACTCAACTAATGTCCCAAGATTCAGTCATTGAATCAGGTTAAACCAACCGGATAGTTTGTTGTAAGATGAATCCCATTCGTCGTGCAGTTTTATAATGACATTATGTTTTGCCTTCTATGTTTTTTTGTAGGGGACAATGTACTCATATTGAGATTGTATTGTAAAATCAACACTGCAATAGGTATGTGGGAGCTTACTCTAACCAAGGGCATGATGGCTTGACAAATCGCTTTGGAGTCCAAGTTTGGATAGTCATGGTTGATCCCATGTGCACAACATGTATGAGGACCGCTGTATTTTATTAGTTCCCATATGCTAATCATCTTCTTATTTGAAACACAAACCATCTAGTTGTATCCATTATCACGTTGGACACAATAACAAACATACTTTTCAGTGGTAGATCGGAAAACTCTGGATTGAACTGAATTACGAATATTGTAATTCTTAATTACCATCAATGTTTCTTCTTTAGATGTAAACGCCATTCCACGATATAAATCACCATCATTAATTGATGAATGCCCCATAGTTTCCAAGATGAGGCATATCAGGAAATTATGACTCGTACATCGCATCATAGTCAACTTCATACATGATGAATGTTCGTATTGTACCATATTTATAGGAACTTCATCCACATCATCATCAAATTCCATATTGAATTGCGATTACTCGGGTTCAAAAAATAATCCAATTTTAGCACAATCTGCTATTGGCTCAAGAAAAGGTTCTTCTAGAAGAGATGAGGGTTCTTTTGTGAGTCTGATATTTAGTTCAAACAAGTTCGCAGATGAATGCCTTCCTCTAGAACTTGAAGGAATGTCACCATATGGGTTATGAATTGAGTGTTATATAGGAGGTGCTGCCATATCGAGGTTAAAGGTGCTGACAGATGAATGTCTCCCCTTGGAATTAGAAGACATCTCCATATTAAGGTTAAAAAAGTGGCAGATGAATATCTTCCTCTGGAAATTGATGGTATGCTAACATGAGGTGGGTTAGATATTAATGACATGAAATCATTACATATTGTTTGAGTTGGACTGTTAACTTAATCAACTGGTTCAGGCAAACCAATGTGGGAGGATAAGGATATACCCCAAACTGGATGCACATTAACAAAAGTGCAATACATTTCTATAATAGAGTTTAAATTTTGACTGGAGACATCAACCATCATAGTAACATCATCGTTGTTTGAGAGATTGAACGATGTATATGTTAATGGAAAAATTTTAGTCAAAAATCTATACTGAAGTGTAGGCAGTCTTCTACTATTTCCAACACAAATTTTCCTTGAGATTTTTGTGATTAAATCGTGAAGAGTGATGGTTCTCCTTAAGGATAGAAGGATATAATGATCTGATAAGAAAACAACCCGTATTCATCTTCCCTAATTTCTCAATCATAGTAAATAACAGCTGAAATAAGAGTCATTTTTTAATGTAAGAGTTTCAAAGTTTTAGAGTTTTAGAGTTTGAGATTTCAAAGATACATAGTTCTAGAATTGAAGAGTTCAATATATTGAGGGACGGGGAACAATTCATGTCAATTATGTGAAATGGCAGAGATTCTCTGAATAATAATGGAAAATGTTTCCCCTAGAACGTGCCTTTCATTTCGGATGGGATGAAACACTATGACATGATAGAGATTCTCTGAATAATAATGGAAAACACTTCCCCTGGAACATGCATTTTGTTTCGGATGGGATTAGACACTATGACATGGCAGAGATTCTCTAAATAATAATGTAAAATATTTTCCTTGTAACACACCTTTCATTTCGGATGGGATTGAACACTATGACATGACAAAGATTCTTGAATATAATGGAAAAACTTCCTCTGGAACATGCCTTTTATTTCGGATGATATGTAATACTACGACATTGTAGATATTCTCTTAATAATAATGGAAAATACTTCACCTGAATCCGCCTTTCATTTTGGATGAGAATGAACATTATGACATGGTAGAGATTATCTGAATAATAATGGAAAACACTATGACATGGCAAATATTCCCTGAAAATGTGGAAAATACTTCCATTGAAATACAACTTTCATTTTCTTCAGATTTTATCTTATCCAACGTCAGACACTATATATATGAGAGATGAAGCAACTGGTCTTCAGTATTTTTCATTCCGTGTATCTTTCTGATTATGTTATTTATCATTTTCATAAACTTTTCCATCGTTTTCAATGGCAACTAAATATTCATTATCTTATCTCCCAAATGATATATCAGTTGAGATTTTATGTTACGATGCTTCTAATTCTATTGAGGACTTTCTTCACCTTCATTTAACTTGCTGAGACTTTTTCTTGGCATTAAATTACAAATTCATATTTGTAAATGTTCAACTTTATTGGTATGTCTTGAAACCTATGGATCGTTCTGCTGCTCATATGAAAGTCTTATGTTTCCAGAAATCTAGATGCATTATTCATGGAATGTATAGTTGAGTGTTTTTTTCAAATATTGTGCTAATGTTGAAGTTGGTTGTCATATCTTGAAGCAATCATTTACAATGGGTGTCATCGAAGCAACTTTCGCTTTAGGCATACGATTGCTTCATAAAAGAGATGTTGCAAGAATGATATCAAGTTTTATCCAACCTAAACCTAATGCATATAATTATGAAGCAAAAAGAGCTTTTCCACTATAAAAGCATGACTATCTCAACTATTTCCAAAATTTTCTCATTTTCGTACATCAAAAATATTTCACAAACATATTGCTCATGTGATAACACATTTAGATGTTGTTTTTATTGTTTCTGGAATCATTAAAGCAATAATGTAATAGATTTTGTTCTTAGTAAGACTAGTTAAATTCAATATGAGATTTGTTATAGAAGTGAACTATAAAAACAACAAACCATAAACATTATATTAAACAACAAACTATTAAACATGACACGAAGCATACTAAACCAATGAACCAGAAATACCACACATCTTTCATAGACCTTAAACAGTAAATAAAAACATAAACATACACTTAAAACAAACTTTTCTTAATGATATTACGATGCCCAATTACGTTTGAACTATGCTTCCAGGTGTTCATTATATATCTCTGTGTTCCCGAACTCATTCTTCTTAATTTGTTGGGTAGTGAACTCGAAGCATCATCATTAACATCCTCAAACTCTACAAACAAATACATATAAGATACAGTGGGAGTATATGTCTCAATCATACCACAAAGGTCGACATCATCGCTTAGAATAAACCTTGTAAATGATATTGACAATCTACAATATAGCAAATAGATTCTTCTTTTCCTCCCGAGTTTAACCTTTCTTTCTATTTTAAACTTCAACTCCTCAAGTGAATTTTTTTGTTGAAAGACATGCTTAAATATTTGCAATAAAAAAACATTTTCCTGAATAGTAGCCATCATAGCTAAACAACTAAAGCTTTTGCCTGAATAAATTAAAATTAACTTTCACCTCGCACACACACACATATATATGGGCCTTAGGAAGCTATCCTATAAAACGAGTCTACCCAAATTATTGTGTCTTTTTTGTCCTTGTTCACAAAAATACATTAAACATTATACAAAAACTTACTTTATATAAATACAGAATAACGAAACAAAATAAGAGGCAAAAATTAATTAAGATGAAAAATCACACTTCATATAAATACATAATAAAAAGCAAAATAAGAGGCATAATAAACACAAATAAATAAAAAGATCGTCATGGTTGTTAGATTCATCGATGCCTTGTTGAATGTGTTCCACAGGGTGTAGACGTCTTCTTCTAGGAGGGTTTTTTCTTATATGCTTCTAATCGTCATCCTCCTCCTCCGAACAATTTTTGCGTAACTCTTTAAATTCACATTTTAGCCACCCTATTGTTATTCGGCCACCGTTGAAATTGGGTGGGCAACTTCCAAGATATTCCCTACATAAACCCCCCCAATCATCATCTGTAACACCACAAATGGCAGTTCCATCATCCGGGAGCCCCAGTTGCATTGAAACATCCTCTAGCATAATGGGCATTCCCCACGTGGTAGATGGAAGTGTGTGCCTCTGGCCTCCATCTCTTAATTAGTGCAGAAATCAGGGCGGATTCAAGTTTACAACTTCCTTCAATTTTTGCTAAGTAACCGAATCCAACCGTAGACAAATATGGCCAGATACGCCTCGATGTTTCCATCTTCTTGTTGTGAATAAAAACTTCTAATATACGATCATTTTCCTAACAGATAAATTCTAACCATTAAAATATGAACTACTATTTCAAAATTATTTAAATAAATTTAAATAATATATAATCAAGTTCATAATATTCATAAATTTAAAAATAATATAGTTTTGCATTCTTACCGTATCAACAAAATAACTCGAAATATGATCAATATTCAATCGCAACAACGCGCCTTCCATTTTTATATGCAATTAATAAATACTAACTAACTAAATAAATTTACAATTAAATAATCAAATAAAGATACTAAAATAAAATAATAATAATAAAATAATTAATTACTTAAATAATAAAAATTTTAATGAATAAAAAAATAAATTATAAAAATAATTATAATTACTAAATTGAAAATAGATGAAAATGAGAGATATTTAGGTGTGATTTATTTGAGTTAGAAAAAGAAGTTTATATAAGCAGCCGATTGGGGGAAAAGGCAGGAGAATTTGGCGGGAGTTCGGGGTGGGAAGGAGAAGGCATGCCCCCGGGATGAGCCTTCCAGGGATCTCATCGTGTTAGGCGGTTTTCAGCTAAGGCGCTTCCACCAGCCGCGCCTTACCCTCCGATCCTCCTAAAATGTTTTTCACGGAATGGACCTCCTTCTCTCATGTGTTAGATTATGTAATATTTGAAAAATAGTGACAGACTGATAATATTTTATTTATAAGATGATTTTTTGATAAAAAATCCGCAAGGTTTTGGTATAGTTATTGATTTTATCTTAAGAAAGTGTTTGGCATCAATGAATCCTTTTTTCATCTAAAGACTTGACTGGTCAGGTGAATCCAGGGCCGGTTTTAATCAAACTCCTTATCATTAAAATTTGCGACCATTGATGTCTTGTTAATACTAGAAAATTCCCTTTTTGAATTCTATCAATAGATACGTGGGTCTGTCGCCGTGACCTCACTCGCCGCCATGGCTTGTGGGCTAAAAAGCAAATATTACTAGAGGGAGTCCTTTCTTGCTATCGTGTGCTATCCAAAGATCCTTTGTGAGTTATAACCCAACACCAAAAATAACTTCTACTTTCTGCCTTTTTGTTTCGCTTTTTTACTCACAGCTTCTCTCTTTCTCGGTTCTTCTCAGGAAACAGGAGTAGCGCGTCAGTCTTTTGGAGTTTGCATGAAGCCGAGAATGGAGAAGGGGATGCTTTGAAGTGGAGTAAGGAAAAGGGAAGTGAATTATGAGTGCTTTACGGCAACGTCCAGTACCCGCGCGCGGTCGTGGTGGAGACCCACGCGCGCAGCCTCCGCGGCCGCCTATGCAGGAAGTGTACAACATAATCCCAGTTCACGACCTTCGAGATGACCATCCGTCGCTTCGATACCTGGAAGTACGCGCCGTCGCGGCGGCCCTGTTACGTCCGATTCTAAACCTCCCGAAACCACCGTTCGTAACGTTGGCGCCAAACATGGACCTGATGGACTGGTTAGGCGTCTCTTTCGGCTTTCAAAACGACAACGTTCGGAACCAAAGGGAAAACCTCGTCCTTCACTTAGCCAACTGCCAAATGCGCCTCCAGCCGCCTCCAGCGAACCCCGACGAAGTCGACCGCGGCGTCCTTCAAAGTTTCCGCAAGAAGTTACTAAATAACTACACTTCATGGTGCTCTTTCCTTCGCATCAAATCCCACGTCCACCTCCCCACGCGCCGGGGAAACAACTATGACCCAACCCGGGAGCTCCTCTACGTGTCTCTGTATCTCCTAATCTGGGGAGAAGCAGCTAATCTCCGGTTCTGTCCAGAACTCCTTTGTTACATTTACCATCACATGGCAATGGAATTAACCAAATTTTTGGATCAGCACATCGATGAATTTACCGGGAGGCCGTTTGTGCCGTCGATTTCAGGTGATTGTGCTTTCTTGAAATGCATCGTTATGCCATTTTACCAGACGATTAAAACAGAAGAGAGAGCAGTAGGAACGGAACCGCGCCGCATTCGGCTTGGAGAAATTACGATGATATAAACGAGTATTTCTGGGGTAGAAGGTGTTTTAAGACTTTGAAATGGCCGATTGATTATGGGTGTAATTTCTTTGATACTGTACCGAAGTTTGAAAGAGTTGGGAAAACTGGGTTTGTCGAGCAACGATCGTTTTGGAATGTGTTTAGGAGTTTTGATCGGCTATGGATTCTGTTAATTCTATTTTTACAAGCTTCCATTATTGTAGCTTGGTCAAGGAAGAAGTATCCCTGGGAAGCTTTGGGGGAAAGGGATATTCAGGTGGAGCTGTTAACGGTTTTCATTACCTGGGCTGGTCTTCGGTTTTGGCAGTCTGTGCTTGATGCCGGGACTCAGTATAGTTTGGTTTCCAAGCAGACGGTGTGGCTTGGAATACGGATGGTGTTGAAGAGTATGGTTGCTTTGACTTGGATTGTTGTGTTTGCAGTTTTTTATGCCAGATTTGGAGTCAGAAGAATGGTGATAGGGGGTGGTCTTCGGCAGCAAACCAAAGGATTGTTACATTTCTCCAGGCCGTCTTTGTGTATGTTATTCCGGAGTTGTTGTCATTGTTGTTTTTTGTGATTCCTTGGGTTAGGAATTGGATTGAAGGTTTAGACTGGATGATTATCTCTTGGTTGACATGGTGGTTTCATACAAGGATTTTCGTTGGTCGTGGACTGAGGGAAGGTTTAGTTGATAATATCAGATATAGTTTGTTTTGGATTGTGGTATTACTATGGAAGTTCTTATTCAGTTATTTTCTTCAGATAAAGCCCCTGGTTGCTCCAACAAAGGCTCTTTTGAATCTTTCAAATGTAAGGTATAACTGGCATGAGTTTTTTGGCAGCAGTAATAGAACTGCTGTTGTGTTGCTTTGGATGCCTGTTGTTCTCATATATTTCATAGATTTGCAAATTTGGTATTCAGTTTTTTCTTCCTTTGTCGGTGCTACAAATGGGTTGTTTTCCCATTTGGGTGAAATCAGGAATATGGAGCAACTTAGGCTTAGGTTTCAGTTCTTTGCAAGTGCAATTGATTTTAATCTCGTGCCAGAGGATCAGCTGCTGACTCCCAGGGCAACTCTGGTGAAGAAACTTAGGGAAGCAATTCATCGACTGCGGCTTAGATATGGACTTGGTCAGCCGTACAAGAAGCTTGAATCAAGCCAAGTGGAGGCAAGAAGGTTTGCTATGATATGGAATGAAATAATTACTACTTTGAGGGAGGAAGATCACATTAGTGATAGAGAAGTTGAGCTCATGGAACTGCCCCCTAATTGTTGGAATATTAGGGTAATTCGATGGCCATGTTTTCTCCTATGCAATGAGTTGCTTCTTGCTCTCAGTCAGGCAAACGAGCTGGCAGATGCACCTGACAATTGGCTTTGGTTGAAGATACTCAAGAATGAGTACGGGCGGTGTTCTGTTATTGAAGCTTATGACAGCATCAAACATTTGCTTCTTACAATCATTAAATATGGCACAGAAGAGTATTCCATAGTCTCAAAATTGTTTGAAGAGATAGACTTCTGTGTGCAGAATGAGAAGTTAACTGCCACATTCAAGATGACTGTGCTACAGAAAATTCATGCCAAGCTAGTATTACTTCTAGATCTTCTAGTGAAACAGAAAAATGATCCGAGTCGGGCAGTAAATCTATTGCAAGCCCTCTATGAACTTTGCGTTCGAGAATTTCCTAAGACAAAGAAGTCCATTTATAAGTTGATGGAGGAAGGTTTGGCGCCTAAAAATATGGCAGCTGATGAAGGGCTGCTTTTTGAGAATGCTATCAACTTTCCTGGTGCTGAGGATGTTGATTTCTATAAGCAGCTGAGGCGTTTGCATACAATTCTTACTTCTAAGGATTCAATGCATAATGTTCCTGTGAATCTGGAGGCTAGGAGGCGCATCGCTTTCTTTAGTAACTCGATCTTTATGAACTTGCCCCGTGCTCCCAATTTTGAAAAATGATGGCTTTTAGTGTTCTAACTCCATACTATGATGAAGATGTGTTGTATAAGAAGGGGATGCTTCAAGATGAAAACGAAGATGGCATTTCTACATTGTTTTATCTCCAAAAGATCTATGAGGATGAGTGGAGGAATTTTATGGAACGGATGCGCAAAGAGGGGATGGATGATGATGATGATATTTGGAGGGAAAAGCTGAGGGATCTTCGCCTTTGGGCATCATACAGAGGGCAGACATTATCCCGCACAGTTAGGGGAATGATGTACTACTACAGGGCTCTTCAGACGCTTTGCTATCTTGATTCTGCATCTGAGATGGACATACGAATGGGCACACAAGAAATTGCTTCTCATCATTCGTTAAACCGAAACCGTGGAGCTATTGATGGTGTTAAGCGGGCAACTGAAAAAAACCTTAACCGAGCGGTTAGTGGTGTAAGCCTTTTGCTCAAGGGACACGAGTATGGATTTGCTTTGATGAAATTTACCTATGTAGTCACCTGCCAAGTTTATGGACGGCAAAAGGCAAAGGGAGAGAGCCACGCTGAGGAAATTCTATTTCTGATGAAAAACAATGAAGCTCTTCGAGTTGCCTATGTAGACGAGGTTGAGTTAGGGAGAGACGAGGTTGAGTATTACTCGGTTCTTGTCAAATATGACCAAAAGTTGCAGAGGGAGGTAGAGATCTATCGCATTAGATTGCCTGGGCCCTTGAAACTTGGGGAAGGAAAACCAGAAAACCAGAATCATGCCATAATTTTCACTCGAGGTGATGCTGTTCAGACCATTGACATGAATCAAGACAATTATTTTGAGGAAACACTGAAGATGCGAAATTTGTTGGAGGAGTTCAAGACCAATCATGGTATTAGGAAGCCAACCATTCTTGGAGTTCGTGAGAATGTCTTCACAGGTTCAGTTTCGTCCCTCGCGTGGTTTATGTCTGCTCAGGAAACAAGTTTTGTGACCCTTGGGCAGCGTGTTCTGGCCAACCCTTTGAAGGTGAGAATGCACTATGGTCACCCTGATGTGTTTGATCGATTTTGGTTCTTGACTAGGGGTGGAATTAGCAAGGCTTCTAGGGTGATTAATATCAGTGAGGACATATTTGCTGGCTTCAACTGCACTTTGAGAGGTGGCAATGTAACTCACCATGAATACATACAGGTGGGTAAAGGGAGGGATGTGGGATTGAATCAGATATCTATGTTTGAGGCCAAGGTTGCCAGTGGCAACGGTGAACAGGTATTGAGCAGAGATGTCTACCGATTGGGTCATAGGCTGGACTTCTTTCGGATGCTTTCCTTTTACCACTCATCTGTTGGACACTATTTCAATACGATGATGGTGGTACTGACTGTTTACACATTTTTGTGGGGCCGCCTCTATCTCTCGCTCAGTGGCGTTGAGCGTCACGCCATGAATCAAAGTGTCAACAATAAGGCTCTTGGAACAATCTTGAATCAGCAGTTCATAATACAGCTTGGTCTGTTCACTGCCCTTCCAATGGTTGTTGAGAACACTCTTGAACATGGGTTTCTTCCGGCAGTTTGGGACTTCTTGAAAATGCAATTGCAGCTAGCTTCATTTTTTTTCACCTTCTCCATGGGAACACGGACCCATTTCTTTGGCCGGACCATCCTTCATGGGGGTGCCAAATACAGAGCCACTGGACGTGGTTTTGTGGTTGAGCATAAGTCCTTTGCAGAAAATTATCGACTTTATGCCCGAAGCCATTTTGTGAAGGCAATTGAACTTGGTGTTATCTTAGCTGTGTATGCTTCGTATAGCCCCCTCGCTAATGATTCATTTGTTTACATAGCTATGACCATTTCAAGTTGGTTCCTTGTGGTGTCATGGATAATGTCCCCTTTTGTGTTCAACCCATCTGGCTTTGACTGGCTGAAGACGGTCTATGATTTTGATGATTTTATGAATTGGATATGGTGTAGAGGTGGTGCACTTGCAGAAGCCAACAAGAGTTGGGAAATATGGTGGTACGAGGAACAAGACCATTTGAGAACAACAGGTCTTTGGGGAAAGCTACTAGAGATAATTTTGGACCTTCGTTTCTTCTTCTTCCAGTATGGTATCGTGTATCAGTTGGGCATCGCGAATCATAGCACCAGTGTTGGTGTGTACCTGTTATCTTGGATATACATGATTGTGGCTGTTGGGATCTATGTGGTTATAGCATACGCTCAAGACAAATATGCCTCAAAACAGCACATCTACTACGGGTAGTTCAACTTGTAGTCGTTATACTTGTGATACTTGTGATTGTCTTACTGCTGGAGCTCACTTCATTTAAGTTTATTGATCTTGTGACAAGTCTTATGGCATTCATTCCAACGGGATGGGGTATGATATCCATTGCCCAAGTGGTTAGACCGTTTTTGCAATCCACTGTGGTGTGGGAGACTGTAGTTTCCTTGGCACGGCTGTACGATCTGTTGTTTGGAGTGATTGTCATAGCTCCTGTGGCATTGGTGTCGTGGTTGCCCGGATTCCAGGCAATGCAGACAAGAATCTTATTCAATGAGGCGTTTAGCAGAGGTCTTCAGATTTCTCGCCTTATTTCCGGAAAAAAGTCAACTGAATGATGTTGAGGTAACTTTCTTTAATCATATATGGGTTTTAAGCATTTGCATATTTTGTTCAACAATATTCGTTCTGGCTGTCCATGTATAGTTGGCGTTTGTTTTGGATGGCATATTTCATTTTGTATTCATGGCTGTTTCAACACAAATCGGATTTGGTGAAGTTTTTTAGCTACTTGTGCGTGCTATTTTTGACAAACATGTTTGTGCTGTTTTAGTTTATTCTAATATTCGACTGCAAGCTGGTACTTTTAATGATATTACATTATATCACCATGCCAACTGATTTTCTTTTCTAGTCCTATGTTTCGGTTTTCACAAGCCTTGACTGTAAACATATATTCTGATCTGAAAACCAGTTGGCAACATGCGTCATATTATTGAAGTTCAAGTCTTAAAAGCATTGACAGTTTGAACTTGCAAAACCCGAACTTGTTCTTATGCATATCTATATTTCAATGCGGACTTCTACAAGCTACATTAAAGGGTTCCCGAACCAGGCAGCTACGAGCTGCTCATTTTCCACTTTGAAGTAACCATGTAAATCATTGGGCATGGTCTCTGTAAATTGATGGATAAATGTCTTATTTTTTCTGGCTTTTGTGTTCTGGTGTAACGAAAGATACAAGGTTAAGGAATCAGGGTCATTTCTTCAGTTGGAAGGAGTCAAGGGGTCTTTCCTTTGTTGGTCTTTTATGTATAGAGAAACAAAATGGGGGTGTGATTAAGATATATCTTTTTGCTATCTGATTATAATCTCTCCTTTTGTGATTCAGAGTTGTAGTGCAAATTTCAAATGATGAAAACTCTTTGCATTATTTGAGAAAAGAGCAGAGCCTGAAGCTTGAAAGCTGAACTGAATGCAAAGTAAGGAATTTGGACAAACAATGCAATGATAGTCTCACACGTGCCCTGTTTCGATATCAAATGAAGGATAGTAATTATATCATTGCAGCTGAGGACTACAAATGCCATAATCTAATCTCCCTTTCCTTGTTGACCTATATTCATCTGTTATTCAGGGTAAAAGAAATATAGTTTCAAGTCTTTAAAGTTTAGTTTATCTATGTCGGAACCGTCTTTCGGTTGGACTCCAGAATTGAGCTTCAACTTAAGAAAAATGATTTGGAGTTGTCACCGATCATTTAAAAAATATTTAGATTGATCGGATATCATCTTACCTGATCTACATTTTTATCAGAATTATGTCGGGCTCGAGAATCAATTACAGTCAATGAAAGATTAGCACCCTTGAACTGTCATTTCGATACTATTTAATTTATCGATTGTCTTTATTTACGAAAATTAAAATTGAAATTCTTCTAAAAAAGATCAAAAAAGTTAGATAAAAAATAAATAAATGTATGTATATATAATATATCATAATAAAAAAATAAAAAAATTATAATTATAATATATATATATATATATTCAGACAAAAATTAGTATCTATCATAATAATAAAAATATTGTTAAACGAAATCAAAAGTAGAAATATACTGCATTTCCAGTAAGGGATGGGGTCGGATTGCATTCAATTGAAATGCAACCAAATGATTTATTCGCAAGGCTATTTAGAGGAAAGATAACGGTTTAGCCTGTATTCAGCTTTAGATTACAAAATAGACTCACAGTAGTTCAGGCTATAATCTCGATGGTCTCCAATAATTGGCATCATAAACAATTTTCAACAGTTCTGGTTTTACTTTTCATGAGGTAATGGACTCAAGTAATTTCCTGAATGATATTTGCATACCTGATCCCATTTTCTTGTAATGGGGCAAGAGCCAGTGGTGGCATTGGCATCTCCAAATCCTTGCCTGTTGTACTTAGAGATAGTAGCAAGTCAAAGGTTTATGACTTATTCTCGTTCTTCTCTCTCTTTCGGCTATGCTTCGAGGATGAGTCGCATAGCCACGCTTGGCTCGGATTTTACAAGGCACAAAATCTCCAGGAATATGTAGCAGCTGTTCAACCGTGGCCATCTCAAGTGTTGTTTGGGGAAACAGATGGGATCGTTGATCAAGAGATCTCCGGTTCGGATGAAGGGAAGGGGTGTGAGAGCGGTGCTCTGTCGAGAGTAGTTGTCACAACGGCTAGTCAAAGCGTGACGGCGATCAAGCCCTTGCGGAGTCCGTCGAGGCATGGAATTGTAAGGAGCTGCCCCCATGTGGAGGCCCAAAACAGCTTGAACGATGCACGACAGTGGCCACCCATGGCCGTTGAAGGTGATACACGACCTTCCAGCCCAACCTAGTCCTCGAAGATGAAACCCCCGACCAAGCAAGCGGCAAAAACGACCTTGGACTCACGGTTTACTTACCAAACGACCAGGAACGACAGCACCACGACAGCCCGAGAGTGGAGGTTACATCGCGAGGTCTTTGTGCGAAAACCGATAACCTTGCTCCGTCGATCGATGGCGAGAAGAGTACTTCAATGTGAAGGTTTTGCTTTTTGCTTTCACTGGGAAAGGAGATTGTTGAAAACTTGGTAGTTTCCATTCCTCCTCCATGATTCATGGTCCCCTTCAATGTGGGAAAATCTATCTCTTTATGTTGAACCCCCTCAAGAGCTTAAAGCATTGCCCCAGATTCCCACGTTTATTTTTAGAGAAAAAGGAGCAAACATGTGAGATCTGTGAGGTGGTGGGTGCATGTAGTTGAGATAATAGTGAGTAGTGGGGCCTGTAAAAAATAAAATTAAAAAATATTAATAATAAATAAATAAATAATATAATATAATATTTTTTAGACCCGGTTAAAAACGTCTACAATCTCCTATAAATAGTTTGAATGCGTTAATAAAGTTACTCAAGTTTTTCGCATTTCGCATGCAAATTCAAGGTTTCTCCATTACAGTTAAAAGTAAAGAGGTAATTGTATAGATTTTGATATCATGGTTTCAGTTAAATTCAAGGATTAAAACCTGTTTTAGTAGTGAACTTGCAATTATTGATCTTCCATTAAAACAGTAAGCATTGCAGCAATGACAAGCTCCACAGGGAGATGCCTGAACCATTCAAGTGAACAAGTTCAACTTTTAGTTAATTTTGCAACCAAATTGTTACAATAACACAACATGAGAGAAACGTACATTCAAGCAACCAAGCAACATAGAAAATATATGATCAATCAGTGGCAGCACTAACTCCCAATGTGCATTTCCGTTTCCTTTCAAGCTATTTATGATTCTTTGGTTACTCGATTGAATGATAACATTCTGACGTTGCTGTGATTTAGCCAACTAGAACCTAGCTGCAAAGCAAGAGATTGTGTCACTAGAGACGAATGAGGGAAGACTAGTGCGTTTGCTCCCTTACCCACCTGAATTGCCTGCAATTACAGCCAGACCTATAGTTTTGTGGGTCTGAATCGAAGGCAACTTCGACATTGATTTTGATGAAATTCAGAGGGGATGCCATGTCTGGTGACAGGTAATCATGGAAGATTTCCCTAGCCTCATCCTAATTGTTGAAACATGATCAAGTGATACTCCTTGAAAGAGCCAGAGGTTACGACTCTTCCAAATTGTCCAGCATCTGCATAAAGAAAATTTTAACGACACTAATGAATTTAGTATGGTTTTGGTTGGTGTTCGAGGATGCGTACTTAGCATCGTTATCCTTGATGACAGAGATAGAAAGGTATGGCGAACCACAAACTTATTCTTCTTGAAATGTGTAAATGTTGGTAGGCATAATTGGTTTGTTTTTTTTCAGTTCCTTGGGCTCTGTTTGCATTTTCGTTGCTGGTCTTAGTAATTATCCACCCCCACCCCCCAAAAAAAAGAAACAAAACAAAATTCATCACATTATTGCAACAATTAGAGATTTCAACTAAATGATTGCACATTTTAGTGCTGTATGTTAGTATCACATGCGGTGACACAAACCGGAAAAAAGAAAGAGTTGAAGTAGGACCCCATCCCTTGTCCTACTAAATTCAACATCCATCAAAAGCACTGATGCTGCAATGGCAACTCATCAGCTCGCTTAGCACTGATGTTTCTGCCCCTGGCCTGCAGCTCTGGGGGGGGGGGGGGGGGTTTGTTCAGCTTCTAATGTGCACCGATGCTTCACCCAACTAAGCACTAACATTCCTCTATCCCCAATAAGAAAACTAACACAACAGAACATTGGTTTTTAAGCTTAAAATCAATCTAACACAACAGTTACCCATCAAATTCGAGAAATCTAGTAAAGAAGGGATAAGAAATTTTCTTTACAAACAAAAGGCTGCTTGCTACCTTCTTACTTTCTATTTTCAATCAGTTCAAAGACCCAACTTCACAAAATATGTACTTCCAAATTACAAGATATCAAAATATTTAAAAAGAAAACAGAAGCATCAACAACAAACAATGTAATTTTTTTTTTTGCAGAAAAAAATTGAGATGCAAATCTAATCATACTTTTCTCTCCAAGAGTAAACCAAAAAGAAGACCCAAGAGAGAGCCAATAAAATGTCGCCAACTGTTTGCCTAAGCCAATCCCAAGCCAAATCCTCCACCCTTCTCTCGAACCAGAACCTCCATATCGCTACCATAACATGCAAGGCCGTGCAGCCTTTGGCAAAGAAGGATTGAAAGCTTCTTCTTTGACAAAAGAGACCATTAACAGCAAGAACCCGATGGCGAATAGGAGCAAACCCGAGAAAGAATCGGATGTCCGGATCAAGAGCTGATCGTGTGGGGTAGAGCCCAGGAGCTTCGTGGCGGTCTCGATCCCGTGGGTGAAGGTGTATATTTCCTTCATCTTGAACATCATGAGCGCGCCGCTCGACAAGGCGATCGCTGAGTGGAGAAGACAGATCAGCGTGAAAGCTGACGACGACGACGATGATGTTGTTGTCGACATTTTAGTGGGGTCTTCTTTTTTCTTTCTAAATTCGATTATGAAGTGTTTGGCAAAACAGGAATGGTTGTAGTAAATTAAAACCCTAACCCTAAGCTCATTTCAGGAGTTTTGAAGATTCAGGGGAGCTGGGTTTTTTTTCCCAAGATAGGGATCCGGTGGGACTCACTCCGACACATAAGAATAATATGTTGTAGACACGTGGCATATTCTAAGTAGTGCCGACAGGTAAGAAAGAAAGAGTTTGTACATTTTGTGTTTCTTTTAATTTATTCGGCTGAAAATACTCTTCTCCATCAATTCAAGAGAGTAATTCCCAATTTCGTTTTTTAATTTTATTTTTCAATTGAATTTCTCCATTGTAGATTTAAACATGTTTGGTAATCTTTTTTCAAAATTATCTTCTATTCAATGGGTTTTTGGTGGTATTGGTATCACCATTTGGGATCATAGTTTTATATACATGAAAGAAATGAATGATAATGAGAGATGTTAGAAAGAAGAATTTGGATGAACTGTAAGTAGTTTTTATGGAACATAACTACAACCTCTCTTCCAATGAGTTGGCGATGAACGTATCCGGGAGTGGAGGAGAAAAAGATTTGGCGATAAAACTTCTACCTTGAAACGGTTTTGTTGCCAACTTTGCCGTGACCTAGTGGTGGGGGTGGCAGAAAAATGGCAGGCGGAGCCATCTGAGCCCGACGCTCTAAAATTTCCTTATGGTATTGCTGCAACCAACAGAGAGAGAGAGAGAGGAATGAATGCTTATTAGCCGAAATAGGGAGTCAATTTGCTAATTTTACATCACAAAATTAATTGAGCATAAATACCTGAAAGACAAAGTTGCGCCTTTCACAATCCCAGAACATGTTCACTGTCCAATTTGTCTTTGCCGCAACCTTATCCCTTACTGTCGAAAACCTAATCTGGTCCCTGGAAGTAAAACGGTCCACTTCATTGAACCAAAGACAAGTGAAGAGGTTGCTAATAGGAACATGCTCCCTTATTATTACACATCCTTCAGGAACATCTGCAGAACCAGCAAACCAACATCAAGTATTTTGGTAAAGTAAATAAATAACACAAGATCAAATATCTTCAACTCTACCGCTAGTAATGGGAAGTTTAGCCTCGGAATATGGGGTCAAACCCTCCATTTTATAAAATTCAATCTGAAAGTCAATGGAGGCATTGTCATTTTGCCACCTGCTTTATTTGCCTCAGCTTCAACAAATACATCAAAGCGTTTATAATGCCGAGAAATTGCAAAAGTTGCATTTTTTCTCCACAAGAACCTGTAGGAAAGCTTGAAAAAGTTAGGATAAACAACAAAATTCTATGACATAAAACAACCGAACATTGCGGTAGTCATGGCCATGGGAGTAATCGAAAAGCGATGATAGACTCACATCCAGTATCATTTAATCACCTAAGACCTAAGAATCTTATAAATTTGGAAGTACCTCTCAAGAATTTGATACGGATCTACAAGAAGCTGGAGCTTCCCATCAATCCACAAAGAAAAACGAGCATTTGGAAATAGCCTATGTAGCAGAAGCTTTGGGATCTGTTACAGGCATAAAACGAGTCAAAAGGCATAAAAACTTCTATTAACAATTTAACATAAGGAAGGATATGCAGGGTCAAGCAGCATGCATATCATTTGTAATCTACTAAAATCGGGATTATCTAACCTGAAAGAAACAAAAGGGCACAGTATCATACTATCATCCACATTATAAATACTTACCTTCCCATTGCGCCTTCCATCAGCATAAGGAAGATTACGCACAACAACTATTCTCCATAATCCAGATGTATTACTCTCATTGAGGCTGCCGTTAGCTTTCAAGTCAGATTCTGTTTCTTCATCGACAAACATATAGAAGCAGACAGTTCGCTTGGAATATTCACTAATATGCTTTGGTTCTTGTATGATATCAAAAGCTCCTGAATGAGAATTGGATTATTCCATTAAAATTCGTTGGCTCCAACATATGAATTGAACCCAAAGATATATATATATATATATATTGTATGGTTAAATACCAAATATGGCCGATGCAACCACCACTCCATGGCATTGCTCCATCTCAAGAAGATCATCATCATCGATGTCAAATCCTGTCCCGTGGCCAGGTTTGCTTCCTTGGACAAATCTAGAAAATTCACGACACACATCAATCAAAATACTAAATTGACAAACTAGATCAATATATGAATCTACCTTAGCTGAGCAGAAAGAAAAGATTACTATATGAATCAAGACGTTTAGGATGCCAAAACATGTTCATTTCTAAATTGTAACCCTAATACCTCCCCCAACGAAAACAGAAAGGAGAGGTGAACCATACCCACAATGCACATTCATCGACTCTCTTATGTCATATGAATCATCACGCTGCTTCAATGCAGGATACCCACCAAAGTCAGAACCTCCAAATTCTGTCACTTTATTCAAGTTTTCTTCATAAATATATGTTAAATTCTTAAGAACTGGAGAAAATGATGGCACTTTTGGCATCAAGGCAACAGCTTCCTCCACAGAAAGGTAACATACAGGACAAGCTGCATCATAAACAAGTTAGAAACAATATGTGAATGGGATTAAACCTGAAATAGCAATGTCAGATTATCAAATCCAAAATATATAAACTGAGAAAAATAATGACGGAACAAAGGGGAACTTACGGCGCGGTCCTGATTTTTTTGGGTCTGCTGGTGGAGGGGGTAAACTGAAAGTATTGCATGGATGCCCTGGCGGAAGATTGTAGCCCAGAAAATACAATGGAGGAGGGGGTTTTACCTTAACTTCAGATCCTTCCGCAACAACCGGATGTCAAATTGCGTATTTGGATATTTTGCTCTCCATTTATCAGAGG
Organism: Hibiscus syriacus; assembly: GCF_006381635.1. Taxonomy (NCBI): domain Eukaryota; kingdom Viridiplantae; phylum Streptophyta; class Magnoliopsida; order Malvales; family Malvaceae; genus Hibiscus; species Hibiscus syriacus. The sequence continues at coordinate 113,847 of NW_024063517.1, forward strand.
AGATCCAGACTTATTTAGAGGCAAGCTATCATTTACCTTAGAGACATTGTAGCTTTCCTGAACTTCATCTGTAAACAAGGCACATTACATTCAATTTTGCATGGTCATAACTCATACCCTCACAAATTGAAGCCAACCGGCAGCTAGAAGTCCAAAATAATAATAAAATGAGCTAAAGACCAATTTTCCAAAACCAAAACAAGGAGCGGGGGAAACAAAATTATCCTTGAGTTTGAAAGCTCTAGATGCACATTTCGCTATTCTAACACTCTAACAAGAACCAAAACACCAAAGACAATAGTTTTACAACTAATATCTAAGCAGTATATTATAACTACACAAACTAAACATAGTTTTGCCTACTTTCATCAAAATATCAGAACTCAGAACAACATGCCTAAGGATCACCATTCACCATCAGCTCATTTCTAAAATTCACCATAAACAATCCAATGATGAAGAAAAATAAAGGGGGTTGGTGGGGGGGGGACCAACCTTTACCGATGTATAAGACCCAAACAAAAACGGCGACAGATATGGCACAAAAGAGTAGCATTCCAACCTTTGTCCGGCCGGCAAACTTACTGACCCAATGAAACAATGTATCCTTTTCCTTCAGCACTTTAGAAGGCTTAGTTCTTGTTGCTGACAGCACGTGAATTGGCAAAACACCATCTTCCAGCTGTTTGTCCAAAGACCCGTTAGTGCCTGAACGAATCCCCGATGACCCTCCGATCATGGTCTTTTTATTAAAACCACCACCAATTCAGTCCTCTCTGCAAACCTCACTTAACCCTATAAAATTATATCAACCTAACCAAAACGGTATTAAACTTAAAGCTCATCACTGGACAATAACTCAGCAAAAGGAAAATCCCACTTCAAAATGATCAAGCAAACAACAACTGTTGGGGCGCCAACAAATTGAAGCCAAATGCAGTTCTTAAAAAGAAGAAGAAGAAAACGGAAACCTGGGTTTATCAGTTCTGTGATTGATTGAGGAAGGGTTCTGTGAAATAAATGGAAATGGGGTTTGTTGGTCAAATCTCAAATCATGTTCGAGTTAGTAATATATTTCTATTACAAGTTTATTTTGGTGGTGGGAAAAAATTCGTAGTATATTTATATTTATAAAATGATCAGATGGAATGTGACATATAATTAAATCCCGATTGGTTAATCTGTCCCATGTGCGTATGATGTCAAATTAGGGGTGTAAACGAGCCGAGTCGAGTTTGAATATTGCTGAGCTCGACTCGAACTCAAAAACTAAAATGATAAGCTCAACTCGACTCGAAAACTTGCGAGCCTAAAATTTTCAAGTTCGACTCGAACTCGAAAGATAATATTAAAACTCGACTCGCTCAAAAATGTTCGAACTCAAAAAAAATTAAGAACTCGATTGAAACTCGAAACTCGAGCTCGATTCAAGCTCGACGGGTTAATATTCATTTGCAGAAAATCCTTCCCTTTTTATACACTCACTTTACCCTTTATTCCCCGTTGACAACCGATGTGAGATATCAACTCACAAATGCATAATCCATATATTCTAAGCTTCTTTTCACTCTCTGTTTCAAAAACAAAGCTTCTTGAGGAATAAAAAATCAAACTGGTGGCTGATTGGCCCTACTCATATCATTATCAGAATCATGAATAATAGATGGATAAAAAGACAATCAGGGCATATTCATAGCAAAACCTTTTATAACCATACCATTAACCATGACAGACTATCATCTTCATTCATAAGATAGAATCGTTCAGAGTATCTCCTGGAACCATTAACCATCTTACCAAAATTCATGAGGGTGAATGCATACAATCTTCGAAAAATAAATATTCAATCATTAACCTAAGTTTATCTGATAGGATCGAAGTTCAAAAGATTGGTCAGTCGAATCTATTGCGGCTCATTACTTACACTCAAACAGAACTCTGTCATTATGTAAGAGGACCAACACCATTTACTAATGGAACTAACTGTAAGTTCAACTGGAAAAGACTTCTCAAGAATCGCAGCAGTAAGAGCATCATTCTCATTTTAGTTATATCTAAGTCAACATTGCTCATCAGATTCGCCCTCTTTTACCCGGAAAAGGATACAAATAATTGGCTCGACTTCGCTTATTTTTACTTCAAATAAATCGAGCTAGAATTGGATCACAGGAGAGGAAACAAAACGTTATCCAAGTTATCCATATTTCTTCTGTTTTGACTAACCAAAGTAAAGTCGGTCTAAATACAAACTTTACCATTTTATCCTCTAATTCCACGATTGTACATCTTAATCATGCTTCAAACACCATCCTTAAGAAGAAAAAAAAGATAATACTAACAATGGTTTAAAAATTGCAGGAAAACCCCAGAAACTAAATCAAAACAAATTTAGAAAGTAAGACTGAATTAAAAAGTCAAGAAATTAAAAGAAAATGAAGAAGTGGGATATGGCTGCTTGTTCAGGTCTTTTTAAGGTTGATATTGCATCTTTGAACCAAAAAAAAAACTTGTTATTACTGAAAGCAGTAGGAATATTGCATTTGACTGAGATAAATATGTCTGAATATTTGACAAGTTAATCTCCTGTGTCCATAAATCCTTGTAAGAGTTTTTACCTTAGATATCCTGCTTTAGTGTTCCTTCAATTTGTGCTTGTTTTCAATTGTGTCTTGTAATTTTAATTATTTGACATTGTAATCCCTTAGTTGGCTTGTTTAATTTAATGAGTAATTTCTACTTTGTATGCCTACTTTCAGTTTTATATTGTTTTGATCCTTCATGGCATTTTTAAAATATGAGTTTAAGTTATTAATAGTAGGTTTAATCTTATATTGTTTCATCTTAATGTATGTGCATTTGCATTTCATTCTTATGCATGCATGTATCGTGTAAGCACACTTTAGTTTAGGTAATAATTTAGTCCATGTTTAGGATTATCTTCTTTAAGTAGTTGTGTATATTTATTTTGCATGTTGATATGTTTATGTATAAGTATGCAAATGATTTATTTAGAGTCACATAACATCATTTTGCATAATTTGTATGTTAGTTTCATATGGGTAACTTAAACCCTAAATCTTAAATCATAAACCTAAACCCTAAATACTAAACCATAAAACCTTAAACCCTAAATACTAAACTATAAACCCTAAACCCTAAACACTAAATCATAAACACTATCACATAATTATAAGGGATGAGATGTCTTAGTTTTATTATAGAATTTTTAATATATTTTTAAAATTTTATAATTATCAATAATGTATTTTTAATAATGTAATTTAAAAAAATCTAAAATTATAATATAATATTTTTTCGAGCTGCTCACGAGCTTTTCGAGTAGAATATCGAGTAGCTCGTTTCGGCTCGTTAAGAAATCGAGTCAAGCTTGAGCTCGAGTCGAGTCCATTCGATCCGAGTATTTATCGAGCCTTGATTGAATCGATCTCGAGTAGCTCGCGATCTATCTCGTCTCATTTACAGCCCTACAAATCCGACAGTGATACTCTACTTCTGATTTTTGTAACGAATAAATCAAAGTAAAATATTAGTCAAACAAATTTATTAGTTGAATTAAAAAAATAAGACAACAGTACTCGAACTGAAACGGTCTTGTCTTTTTTTTATTCCATTTTTCTATAATTTTATATTCCCTAATAAGAATATTATATCAAATATTTATTTTTATATTTATTTTTAATAATTTGAATATAATGTTTTGAGAGAAAATTTTGCTTTATTTTTAATGATTTGAGATGAATGCATGATAATATTTATTTAGATATATTTATATTTATTTAAAATATATATATTTATAAATTAATTGATTTAAAATAGTTTAAGTTTACCAACAACATGTTGGTTTAGTGGGATGAGACACTAGATTTCTTAAGTAATGTCAGGGGTTCGAATTCTTACGATTGCGAATGGAGCAAACTGGATTGAGAGAGTCGCCTTTGCCTCTGTAGTACCCAATCTGGATTAGTAGATTAATAGATCGAATATCAGTGGTTATACCAAAATATAATTTAAGTTTATGATGATTCTTCTACGCTCGACGAGCGGCGATAAACACTATTAACAATGAGTACTATTAATTTGATTTATAAAAGTTTAAAATTCTAAATAACTCAAAGAATAATTATAAATTAGTTGAAAATTTAAAGATAAATTATTTAAAATAAAGGGTAAAATATACAAATGACCACATAACTATTGTCTCTTTCCATTTTGACCACTATTTTTGAAATTTTATCAATCAGGTCACTCAACTATTTATATGCATTCAATTAAGCCACTTGTCGTTAATATTTAACGGAGAAGTTGATGTGACAATTAAACTATTTGGTACAATTACACATTTGGCCACAATCACTTATATATTCTATCAATTTAGTCCTAATTTTAATAAATTAAAATAAACTTAACCCTCAGCTAGTAATAGCAACAAAAAATGTAAACATCATCCTTTACTGGGTAAAAGGAATCAATATTGAATCTTGAGAAATTGATTTGGGAAATAAGTTGTTTTGAATAATAATTGTAAAACTCATCATTTGTTGGATAAAAGGAATCGACATTGGAATTGTTAGGCCTGTAAACGAACCGAACGCACACGAACGGAGGTATGTTCATGTTCGTTCATTTAATAAATAAACGAACATAAACGAACACGAACATAAACGAACAAATTTTTTTTGTGTATGTTCGTTTATTAAGGAATATAACTTATTCATGTTCGTTCATTTAATAAATAAACGAACATAAACGAACATGAACATAAACGAACATAAACGTTGGAGACCCTACCTTCCATTGTTCTTTCATGAAAAATAGTCGACAATGCAAATCAACCAAATCTACAGTGATAAATAGCGTAAGAGTTGATTAGCAATGATGAAATGTTTGAAGATATCAAATATTTTGATCAATCTTTTAAAAATATTAAATGATTCACATGACTTTAATTTAACGCTATAACATTTATCTTAGTGGTCCATGATTACATATGAACAATCATTTTCCACTACGTTATTCTAATAAATTCGCCGGCTAAAAGTTTTGTGACATCATTGTCAGGCTTTAGTGAGGTTTGTTAATAATGGTCCTTTCCGTTGGCAGAATAGAAAATTTAACAGCCTGAAGATTTCGAACGGTACAAATTGGACTACAAGGCAATAACATAGATCCGAAATCCCTTCGATGCTACATATCGTAACTGATATTATTGCTAAACCACCATTCAAAATTTTAACGTACCTAAAGTCTACTCCACAACTAAAGGTCACACAAGAACTATGAAAACAAAAGTTCATTGTCAAAGTGTATTTTCTACTTATTAATGGGTTCTTCATGGAAAACCCATTACTTCCGCTATTACACTCTTTTTCAGAAATTGCATAGAAACCTTTGTTACCTTTATCTTCCCATCTATTTCTAGAAAGAAGTATGATGTTTTCTTGAGTTTTAGATGTGAAGATACCCGCAAAAACTTTACATATCAACTATTAAGCCAAATAAAACAGAGAAAGAGATGAAAACAGACATGTAAAACTTCAGATTACACTATAATATAACTTGTTTTGAAGCTTTCAGCGATCGTCTCCACTCTTCAGTGAACACTAGGGTTTGGGGAAAAAGGGGAAAAATGAATATATGTGCGAGGTATCTCACGGGTTAACATATTGGATTTAATCTCCAAATAAAATTGGGTTAATTATGGAGTTGGTCATCAGAATATCAGATTAATTAATATTTTTAAGATACTTACAAATTGGTCACCAAAATTGATTTAAGAAGATTGGGTTAAACATAAATGAATGAACATAAACGAACATAACCGAACGTTCACGAACATAAATGAACGAACGAGACCTATGCTCATGTTCGCTCATTTAATTAAACGAACACAAAATCTTGTTCATGTTCGTTCATTTAATAAATAAACGCACATAAACGAACTTCCCGCCACACGGTTCATGAACGGTTCGTTGAACGTTCAGTTCATTTACGGGCCTAGGAATTGTTAATGACTTTGGCATAATAAAATGAAGAAAACAATTTAAATATTTTTAAAAAGGAAAAAAATAAATAAAAGCAAAATCGTAACCAAATAATAAAAATAATTTTAAATATTAAAATAAAAAAAATGGTCACCCACAGTGATTAATCTCGTGTATAATTTAATACTATTTTATTTAAAAGAACAAGTGAAATGAATAAATTGCACATAGAAATCTTTTTTTATTAATGCACTTAAAAATAAAAAAAACCTTTAGATATAATTAATTTAAATATTAATTAATTATTGAATTTATATTATGTCGAGGTTCCTAAGCAAAAGTCGAAGGTTTAAGTTTATTTTAATTTACTAAAATTACGACCAAATTGATAGAATATATAAGTAACAGTGACCAAATGTGTAATTATACAAAATATTTTAACTGTCACATTAGCTTCTCCGATAAATATTAACGGCAAGTGGCTTAATTGAATGCATTTAAATAGTTGAGTGATCTGATTGATAAAATTTCAAAAATGGTGATCAAAATGGAAAAGGGCAATAGTTAAGTGGTCACTATTATAGTTTACCATTTATTTTAAATAATTTATCTTTAATTTTTAAGTAATTTATAATTATACGTTGAGCCCTTTAGAATTTTAAATTTTATAAATTAAATTAATGGTATTCATCGATAGTGGTGCTTATCGCCGCTCGTTGAGAGTTGTAGAATTTTCCTTAAGTTTATTTTTTATATAATTTCATCTCTTTTAACTAACATAACTAACAAAAAGTTAAATTAGTGAGATAAACATTAGATTAATTATGTAAGATCAAATATTTAAATCTTAATATTATGAATGAACTAATTAAATTAAAAGGGTCGTCTTCAAAAATAAATATTTATAATATATTGTTTAAATTAATCAATTAATAAACTAAATATAAATAATTAATTATAATAATTATAATAATAAAAGACCCAATCATAATTATAGGTGGGAGTTAAACATTGCACACAGGTTAGAATTTAAAGCTTAAAATAAATCTTACATAATCTTTTTCAAGGAACGACAGTATTGATCGAGAAGGGGTAATTATATTTATTCATTTACTTGTTTCCAATCTTTCCCTTACCTGAGTTAGCCAAGTGCATGACTTTTCCAAAGGCATAGTAACAATTGCACACTGTACCTCTTGACGTGGGCTGGGTCGTTTGAGAGGTTTTGATGTATCTCTTTCGATTTCGATATGTCCTTGTTTTTGGTTAAATGTTTTTTTCCCTTTACTTTCCAGCCATGTAGTCATATTAATTGCGATGGTGTTAGGGTATACAATCCTCAATAGACATACCCATTTATAAATTTTAAATTAAAACAAAATCCAAATATAATTTATATAAAATTAACGTCAAATTTAGATACTTCAAGCCCAATGTCTCAATCTTTACCCTATCAACACTTTATTAATAATTATAAGATGTTAACTTTAATAATAAAAAAATTAAAATACATACTTTTAAAGATAATTGTTACCCAACTGATAATTGGGCTAATGCCATGAGTCAAATGTATTGAATTGTTGGACTAAATAATAAGTAAAGAAATAAATTCTGTCCTTTTTCTTTTCTATTGTCGATGTTCACTTTGTTCATAATATTTCTTTAAGGAGATTTCCATTCAGCTCAAAATGGACACGGGAACAAGAATAATTATTACACTCGGAGTAGGTGAAGACTTTAATTATATTTCTCAACAACAAAACTAAGCTACTTACTCACAAATATTAGAAAACACACAGTCACTTAAACTATTCATTTTTATTCTTTTATATTTTATTAAATTATGAATTTTAGATTTATTAGGAGTACTTCCATTCCCTTTTCTAAATCCCTTCTCCCACTCTCCTTTAAATATAATTCAGATTATATTTAAAATTTGTCCCAAAAAAAACTCACAAATATTAAAAAATTAAGCTACTTCTACTATTTTAGATAAGATTCCCGTTCATAATAAAAAAAAGTTAATAGAATAATAAATAAATTTTAAGTGAGTTATACTATTAAATTTTTAAATTTAGGGTAAAGTATATAAATGGTCACTACTTTATTAAGTCCTTTGACAATAATAAGCTACAAAATAGTCCTCTGACTATACAATATTACTTTGTTAAGTTCCTTGACTATTAAAAGTTACAAAATGGTTACTTGACTATTCATTATGTTCCAAACCTGTCATTTCTCATTAAAAAATTAGTAGTTGTCTAAGCTTGAAATTAACATCATGACTGGGATATGACAGTCGTTTGAGATTATGTGATCATATTTTGTCATATCACAGACAACAAGTTAACATTCAGCTTAGAATATCGTCAATTTTTTAATAGAAAAAGACGAGTTTGGATAATGAACAATCGAGTGAACATTTTGTAACTTTTAATAGTCGATGGACTCAACAAAGCAACGCTGTAATACCCCAAATTTTGGTTAGTGACTAAAATGTAAGTTTTGAAAGTTTGGTGGCTAAAATATAAATTTTGTAAAAGTTTAGGGACAAAAAATGTAATTTTAAAAAATGTATATTTTAGCCCGTTAATAAACATTTAGCCTAAAACAAGAATTTTCGTAGGAATTAGATTTTCGGTACGAGATTTGTGTTAAAAGCTATAAAGCTCAGTATAGAAATCGGATAATCGAATCAAACTACAATTTTATGAAAATATGAAGGATAATAAATAAGGGTTGGAAATATTATTTCCATAATTTAGATCAGATAAATTTAGCACATAATAATGTAATTTTTAGATTTGACCGAACTATGGAAAGTTTAGTGACTATAATGCAAATTTTGAATATTTCATGGCCAAAGTAGAAAGTTAAAGTCAAATTGATTCATATTTGACTAAAGAATATTTTAATGGGAGATATTGCAATGACATATTGTAATTATCAAGTTTCATTAATGATATTTTTAGAATTTCTCATAAATTAAATTTTAAACTCAATTAAATTAGATTAAAACCAAGTGTACTAGTATATTAAGAAGAAATTTCAAGAGAATTTTTATATCTTCTTCTCCAAGTCGCGAGTTTCATACCAAGGTAAAGGAAAATTGTGATTTCATTTTTAAAGCTACATGATTCATTTTTGGATTAAGCTATTTGTTGAAAACATTTTGATGTTTTGATATAACAAATTAAGTATAAATGAATTTTAAGATTTTACAAATGATTTTCTAAAGTATATTCGATTTAATTACTCGAATATCAAATTATTACTCCAAGTCTTTCAAGATCAATTTCAAACCTTACTAAATGTGTAAAATTGTGTTTTATACTTCATATATTTTTGAAACAATTTTCACAAAGTATTTTGAACCAAAATCAAGCCTAAAATCAATTTTTCAAAGTGATGCACCGATGCACCAATCCATGCATCGATGCACCATGGAATAAATTGAACATCGAATGCATTTTATGCATCGATGCACATACCATGCATCGATGCACTCAGGGCTTTATGAAAACATCGAATGCATTTGATGTATCGATGCACAATCCATGCATCGATGCACTCAGGCTATTTTGAAACATCGAATGCACTTCATGCATCGATGCACTCTTAGTGCACCGATGCACTAAGGGTCCAACGGTCAAAATATTTGAATTTTACACTTGATGCACCGATGCACCTTGTGTATGCATCGATGCACTGACACTCCCAACTGGTTTTATTATATGTTTTCACACTTAAACGGCTCTATTGACTCCACTAATCATTCCCAACGTTCAGAATCATTTGAAGGAGTATTTAAACAAGTTTAGAAGCCATTGATCAACAAGAAAGAAACACAAGAATCAGAATTAAGAGAGAATCAAAGAGAAAGCATCAAACCTCAAGTTTGAGCATTTCAAGCCTATTTTTCATTCAATATTCATTTTGCTTTCAAGAACACCACTTGTACTCAATTGTATTAATTTTTTTGTGTTCTTTTCTTTGTTCTAGAATTGTGCAAACAATCTACCTTGTGAGGATTTCCTTGTAAGTTTGCAAATTTGTAATCTTCTCTTTGAGAAAGAGTGTTCTGAAGAATTGAGGTATATTCTTGAGGGAGTTGTAAGGTTACTCTGTATCCTCGAAAGAAAGAACAAATTAGTGAATTTGTTGGAAAATCCTTAGTGTGGATAGCTAAGGTAGTGGACGTAGACTTTGGTTGAGAAAGTCGAACCACTCTAAATCGACGTGCAATTACTTTCAATTCTCTGCAAAAGCTTCCACCAAATTTTTAATTGACAATTCACCCCCCTCTTGGCCTATTCCATCGATCGATTAACTCAACACTATTACATAAAGAATTAATCTACATGAAATTCTCTATTAGTTGGTATAAATATTACATGGTGAATATGTCTATTTTATGAGATTGAAAATTAGGGTAATGTAGGGTTTGTGGATTTTGAAGAATTGATGAAGGATTTTTATGTTAGTGATGTTGGAGATTAATTCTAAGGCATGTGTGTTGATTAAAATCATGTGTAGAGCCTTATAGTGTTTTGGCCATGTCTAGGGTTTTATGAAATTGGTTGATTTTGGTTTAATTTGATGTTGTGATGGTTATAATAGCATGAATTTGATGTAAGGAAGTTGAATTCATGCTTGAAATTGAATGAAAATTAAGCCCTAATGCACTATGTAGGTGATGTTGGAGATTAATTCTAAGGCATGTGTGTTGATTAAAATCATGCCATGTCTAGGGTTTTATGAAATTGGTTGATTTTGGTTTAATTTGATGTTGTGATGGTTATAATAGCATGAATTTGATGTAAGGAAGTTGAATTCATGCTTGAAATTGAATGAAAATTAAGCCCTAATGCACTATGTAGGTTCGACCACATGGGGAAAATTAGGGGGAAATATTGAAAATTTTCCTATGGTCTAAAATTGATATTGGAAGTGTTCTATGTGCTTTGGAGATCAATTTGGATCATTATGGAGCCTTGAGATAGAAAAAGGTCTAATTTGCAAGTTATGAGAATTGTTGGACATTGTTGCATAAATATGTTATTTGAGGTGTTCAATGCCGATTTTTAATATTGAACTGCTGGAATTTTAAGTTAGATTAATGATTAAGGTCAAAGTGCAAATTTGGATAAGTATGGTGAAGAAATTCAAATAGTCTTAATAATTGGGACTTAATTGTGAGTTTTTAAAAGTGATGATATTATTTTGTTAAAAAGTTACAATGCTGGAAAATTTGTTAGCGTGCTGATTTTTAGAGTTTAAATATTAGTTTGGGATCAATTTGCAAGTTTGCTCAAGTAGGTGGTTGAATTAGAAAAGTCTAAGAAAATAGAGGATGAAATCGCAAGCTTTTGAAAGTTAAAGTATTAATTTGAGTATTTTATTAAGTTGTCGGAAATTTTAGTAATTAATGTGCAAGGATCATAATGATGAAGGGTCATTATGAATTTATTGGAAAAAGTTAAGGTGAATTCTAGAAAGAATTTATAATTAGTGGTTTGATTGTGTAATTGGCAAAAGTTGAAGGGTTGATTATGGAAATAAATATTTATGGAATTGAATGAGCTTTTTGAGAAGTTTGAAATTTTGATGGAAAATATGATTTATTTTTATATCTATTTAAGTATTGATTTTATTTCTATTGAATTTTATATTCAAACTTAGATTATGTTAGTTCGATACTAACATACAGTTTGAATATTTTAGTTATTATTTGGCGTTATCAGACCACGATAAATCTAATAATTCAAGTAACTCAAAAGGGAAGAAAAAAAGTGCGGGATTGAGAAGATTATCGTAGAGAATGTTCGATAATGAGGCAAATATGAGTGCATATTTAATTTGTACTTATACTATCGAATAAACATTGGCTTGTGATGAGCTAGTGACATAGTTTCTATGGTAAGAAATGACTCCTAAATAATATGTGATTGGTGATTCATGCATATATGTCCATTTGGTAAGCTAATAGAATTGTGGAATAAACTAAGGATGCTAATTAAGGAAAATTGCCTACAAATTATTATTCAAACAGTAAGTATAAAAAATCACCATAAATTATACAGAAGTGATTAAAGTATGATCTCTATACCGTTGGATTTGTATATCAGTATAGTTTCATTAAAAACAAACATATACTAATTTATAGGAATATAAAAAAAGATATGAATTTTTAATTGAGGATAGGTTAGAAAACAGGGCATCAGTTTATGCTCAAAACAATTTTTGTAAGTCATATTTGAAAATTCACTATAAATTATACAAGTTGAATTAGAGGAAGTGCATTATATGGTTAGATTCTTATTTGAGTTTAGTTTTCAGTGGTATAAACGGAATAATTTTTAAGTATATAGATTAATACAAAATAATATTTCTTTGAAGGTGGCGTAAACTATATGAGTATGAAATTTCAATAAATTATGTAGTTAAACCAGTTGAAAACAAAGGATTAAATATAAAGCTTAGTGAGACTTATAGTTTGACTTATAAATAAAGTGTCAAAGTGAATGTAGTTTATTTATTTAGTTATTCTGATTGAGGACTAATTGTGATAAGTCAACATCGTATTATTTAAAGTATGTTTTCTATTTTAAATACGAATTATTTCCATAATGTTTATATAAAGTTCTATGAATGATTTAGGGTGTGAACTAACCAAGTTTATAATTTTATGATGATGAATTTTAAATGATTACAAGTTATGAGACGATGATTATTAAATAAATAAGATATGATCTAAAAGCCCATTGTATGTTGCATTGAGAGTTATAGGTACAATTGTCATGCCGTGAGTTGGAGTGGTTCTAATTATGATCTGGTACATTTGTGTACATTATGTATAGCATCATGGGTGCATATGATATGATTGCACTTGAAGTGCATAGTCTGATTTTGATGAAAGCACTGAAATGCTTTTTGCGAACACTTGTCTGGCTCACGTACCTTGCATTCTCTCACATATACATTAGTCTATAAAAGTAACATGAAAGTTATGACAAGTATATGAAAGAAAAGAATATGAAAATGGAATGAAAGTTCTAAAATATGTTCGAATGAAAATAATATGAATTGTTTATGATATTTGATATTGATTTATATGATTTTCTATAAAATCATGAGATGATAATTTTTAGGTTTAAAGGGGAAAATAGCTTGAATAGCTCGGTTTTGAAAGTTTTAATGTTTTAATTTTAAATTACAGTTTAATGTTATAATACTTTATGAAATTTATGTTATATATCACTTTAGTTATGTTATTGCCTCACTAAGTTTTACTTAGCTCGTGCTGATTTTTATGCGTAGATTCATATAAATAAAGGAACGTGAAGTGAGGAGCCTCTTGAGCATATTTTTAAAAACTCATATCTAATATCAGTATCAGTAAGACATTATATATTTGACTTATTAGTGGCATGTATATTATACTTGTACGTTGCTTTATCAGATTTGTTTTTAAATGTACATAATAGTAAACTAGGACCATTTTATTTTGGTTAGTATAGTTATGTTCGTATTTATGAATGAATATTTTATATATAATTATGGGAGAACTGGTTTTCCTAATTAAGTAGTGTTTAAACAGTTTTATATAATTTATGAAACAACACCTAACTACCTACTTCCTGCTTAAAATTTTATTCGTTTTGAACGTTTAAATATTATTTTATGATTATACACAATTAATGAAAGTTTTTTTAAAAGTTAATAAAGTAATGTTTTAAAATGAAACAAATTTTAAGTGTTTATGATCATCGAGTGTCTGTAATATTGATATAATATCTTTAACTCGTATTTCGAGATGTATACAAGTTATGGGTGTTATAAATATTTTATAATTAAAAGATTATTTTATAACTTTTAATAGTCGAGAGACTTAATACAGTAGTATCCTATAATTGAGCGACCATTTTTGTACTCTACCCTTAAATTTATAATTAGATCTTAGTCTTCGTAAAAAATTCACATTACTCAAATTATTATCATCATTAATAATAATAAAATTATTATAAAAATAACTTATTAATTTAAGCAGTTTCAAAATAAGATTGTTCAAACAAGACAATGAATTCCCTTACGAGCATCTCGTCAAATTCGACGAAAATATATATACTAAAAAAAACTTTACACCCATCTACGATAGAAATAATGACAAGACCATACCAAAATTTATACAATACAATAAAAAAATTAATTTTGTAAGTAATAATAAATATTTATTAAATAAAGAAAAAATGAAATTAAAATTATAAAATAAACCATAAATATATAAAATAAAGTAAAATAAAAGGAAGGAAGCAAAGGGTAAACAAAAGAAAAATAATAATAATTTTGTAATCACCTTAGTTTAAAATAATAATAATAATCATAATAGAGAAGAGATAGGGTGAGGTATATTGGGGCATTTGGCCTAACACAATGACTACCAATTGGACGATTCTATTTTGACTGAGGATAAACTAGCGTTTTAGGTAGGCGTGTTTAATGAGTTGATTTCGTAAGCAGTTTCATCTCGATTTGGTTAAAGTTATGTAAAAATTTAATTTGAGTTAATTTGATTTGGACTCGAATTCGAGCTCGACTCGAGATCTTAACAAGTTGAGTCGAGCAAAGTCTAACTCGACTCGATAAGTTCGTGAGAAGCTCGTTAATTGTTTTTATATATTTTTAATAGTTATCTTAAAAAATTATTTCATACACTCAAAAATCAAACATTATTTATTATTTTAATGTATTTGTAGATTGTTATTTTACAGTTTAGACTTTAAAATTACTTCATGCACTCTTTTAATAAATTTTTTGGGTTAAATTTATTAATTTATGTTTATATTAAACTCTATATAGTATTAGTAGATTTTACCTATAGTTATGAAAATAAGGTAAAAATTTTTGTGAGTTTAACGAACAACGATGCAAGCAATGAACACCGAGTTTAACGAGTAACGAGCTTAATGAGCAACGAGTTTAACGAACAAAGAGTCGAGCAAAATTTTAACAAGCAATGAGTCGAGTTTAGCAAAAAAAAATTTAACGAGTACAAATCGAGTATTATCCATCTCGCGATCGACTAACTCGATAATCAACCTAGTTGTTGGTGTCGATATCTTAAGAACATAATTTTAGTCTAGGTGAAATTGAGTATGACAAGTTCATGGTTTGATAAACAAGACAAAAAAAAAGGTAGAAAAAATTAATATGGTAATGTAAGATAATTCGTATTCGTACACAAAAAGTGTGTTAACAACGTCATCGTCTCCGAAGTCTGCAAAATAATTCGTACACAAATTAACTACTGAACATAAAAAAAGGGGAAAATAACAGAAAAAAATAGAAAGCACAAAATTCAGATAAAGTACAGTAACTAGGGGTTACAGCCTCGCGACTCTCACCCTAGACATTATTTTTCTGTTATCATCTTAATGTCGAAACAGCGTCATCACGTTGCTGTTCCTTAATTATGATTAAAATAGCTTTTAAAATAAATTTTATTTGAATTTATATCAATGTCAATAAGCAAAGTATTTAAGGGATTTAAACCATTTATAAGTAGTAGTAGTTGTAGAAAGTATTAACTAATTTTAAATACAGTTGCATAATCTGTTTTGTTAAGTTTGTTAGCTTTCAATTATTGAGTTAGTTATAGGAAGTTGTTTGTATATAAATGACCTATTTGTTGTAATTGAAAGATCGAGGAATGAAATAATATTTTTCAGATATTCAGTTTCAACATGATATCCATATATTTGTTGTAATTAAAATAGCTATTGACCGTATGGTGTTTGAAGTCCATTGTTTGCAATCTCTAACTTCATGTGAACCTAGTTATGTCCATCTGCCTACTGGTAACATTGTCCCAATCACCCATACTGGTAGTTTCCATTTTAACTCTGTTGATGTTATTCCAAATGTCATGTATGTTCCTAACTTTCATCATAACTTATTATCAATGTCAAAACTCACTAAAGACCTCAATTGTAGTATTACTTTTTACCCTCGTTTTTGCATTTTGCAAGATCTTTTAACTGGGAAGATGAGGGGGATTGGTAGGGAAGCTCGTGGTCTCTACTTGTTCAATTCTAAAGATCTTGTTTCTGGTTTGTCCTCTACAAATGTTACTTCTGATTTGCCTTCATATAAATGCAAAATTGGTTCTGGTTGTATGTTTGTTTCCTCTGATAATAATACAATGCTTTGGCATGCACGTTTAGGGCATGCCACTTCTGTTAAAATGCATAAAACTCCATTTTGTGTTCTATTCCATTAAATGAAAATTCTGTTAAACAATGTTCAGTCTGTCCACTTGCAAAACAATCTAGGTTACCCTTTCCAATTAGTTCATCTAGGTCACTTAAACCCTTTGACCTAATTCATATTGACTTGTGGGGTCTATATAGAATTTCAACACACAGTGGTCATAGATCCTTTTTTACTATTGTAGATGATCATACTAGGTTGTCTTGGGTTTACTTGTTAAGACTTAAGAGTGATGCAATTCTCTTTCTTAAACAATTTTTTACTCTTGTTCGAAATCATCATTCTGCTTTAGTTAAGTATGTTCGTAGTGATAATGGTGGTGAGTTTTTTAGTGACAACTGTGCTGAAATCTTCTCTTCTCTTCTCTTGGTATTATTCACCAAAGCTCTTGTATTCATACACCCTAACAAAATGGGGTTGTTGAATGAAAACACTAACATCTTTTAGAGGTAGCTCGTGCTCTTAGATTTCATTCTCATGTTCCTATCAAATTTTGGGGTGAGTGTATCTTAACAGCCTGCTATATCATTAACATGCTTCCTACTGCTGTTCTAAACTGGAAAAGTCCATTTGAAGTTTTCTATAAAAAAAAACCCTTAATATGTCTCATATGAGAGTATTTAGTTGCCTTTGTTATGCAACTAAAGTTAACTATAAGGACAAATTTTCTCCAAATGCCTTACCTTATGTTTTTATAGGTTATTCATCAACTCAAAACGGCTATCTACTTTTTGATCTTCAAAAAAAAAATCGTTCTTTATCAATCGTGATGTAGTTTTTCATGAGACTATATTCATTTTCTCATTTCTATTAAATGAGTCTTCCCCTTTTTTCCTACTCAGCCTTTCATTGATGATTCTGATTTTCTTACTCTTGAAATTTCTGCTAATTCTAATCCAGTAAATTATGTTTCACCTAGTTTATCTTCTTCTTCTTCTTCTTCTTCTTCTTCTTCTTCTTCTTCTTCTTCTTCTTCTTCTTCTTCTTCTGCATCACCTCAAGTTTCAACTGGTTTACCACTTCCATCTTCAATTCCATGTTCTAGTTCTCTTCCTCTATCTCAAAATCAGTGTCTACCTCAAAGAAGGTCTACTAGGATTATAAAACCCCCTAATTGGTTACATGACTATGTTCAATCCTACCAATCTTCATCTCTTCCAAGTAAGTATCATATTTCTAATTTCATTTCTTATTCTTATTTACCTTCTAAAACTCAGAGTTTTTTGTCTTCTACCTCTCACTTAAGTGAACCAAAAACCTATACTGAAGCCATCACCAACCCTCTGTGGATCCAAGTCATGAAAGAAGAGATTGATGCTTTGGAGTCAAACAACACATGGTCTATAGTTACTCTACCTTCAAGGAAAGTTCCAATAGGTTGTAAGTGGGTATACAGAATCAAGTACAAGGCTAATGGCAATGTTGAGCGTTTTAAAGCTCGCATTGTTCTAAAGGGTTCAATCAAAGAGAAGGAATTGACTTTATAGATACTTTCTCTTCAGTTGCTAAACTAGTCACTGTTCGAACTATTCTTGCTATTGCCTCCATTTTCTCTTGGCCTCTTTATCAAATGGATGTGTACAACGCATTTTTACAAGGTGACTTAGTTGAGGAAGTATATATGGTACTTCCTGATGGTTTTTGCAGCCAAGGGGAGTCTAAGGTCTGTAGGCTGCATAAATCACTTTATAGACTAAAATAAGCCTTCGGGCAGTGGAATTTGAAGCTATCATAAGCATTACTTACTGCTGGTTACATGCAAAGCAAGTATGATTATTCAATGTTCACAAAGCAAAAAAGGAGTGATATAGTTGTTTTATTGGTATATGTTGATGATCTTTTAATCACTGGGAGTAATAAGAAATTGATAGCAGAACTGAAGCACAATTTGAATAAGAACTTCAAAATGAAAGATCTTGGAGGGTTGAAATACTTTCTAGGATTAGAGGTTCTAAGATCAAAGGAGGGATGTAACACCCCAACCCGTACCCGACCTGAATACGAGTCCGAGATGTCACATTGACATTTTCAAAACCTTTGTTATTGTAAAATAACTGAACATTTGAAATTTATATTAAAAGAAAATACAATCATATATTATTCAATTGTGTTTGGTATAAAATTTTGAGATAAAAACGTGTTTATGAACGGTGAAATATGATATGAACAGTACTACAGTAACCTGCTACAGTGCTACAGTGATTTTCGTAAATTGTACATAACACTCGTAAAAATTTAACCGTTTATTTCTTTTCATTTATACTTATATAAATGTGTTTAAAATATTACAAAACTCGATCAGAGCATAAATACCTAATTTACCTATTTTATTTACATGCCAACCTATTTATCACATAATACTACATACTGTGTAATTTACTTCTGATCTGATCTTTGAGCAGAGATATGTTGTTACTTTGAACTTAGCTTTGATCCTTCTGCTTCTCAGTACCTACGTGTAAATCACTTACACGCTAAGTCATAGACTTAGTGAAGCAAAAACATAATAATAATAATGCATTTCTCATAAATATAAACAATCAATCTATGAATTCAATCGTGTCGCATATAATTCAGTATACATGATAACATAAGATAATACAAGTACTTTTAATACCTTTTATCGTATAAATATATATATATCGAACATTTCTCTATATACCATGGAACACATATACTACTTCACAACAAAACATACATAGTAGCAAATCAATTTATTTATTTACTCTCTGTAAAGACCATGTATTAGCCCATGTATACTTTTGAGAACTTAAGGTATGTGAGTACATTGAGGTTGTGCACACATATGCTGTCACCACAGCTCGATCAATGTCCCGAAGGACCAGTCCATAGATTCCGAAGAACCTAGGTAATCAGTCCATATGTCCCGAAGAACATAGGTAAACAGTCCATATGTCCCGAAGAACATAGGTAAACCCTCGACCCTTGGCATGCCAACTATACCCTAGCTCTCATATCACATAACATGGGCATTATCATTTAACAGTTCACATTACTTGTCATTTCTCTTCTTTCATATACCACATGTATGTGTAACCATATATTCCATATCATATCACATGTATCACGTATTGCCTATTCATATGTCATTTCATATAACATATATCATATGTGCATGTAATCACATAGATTGTATCATATAGCTTCATTCATATCACATATTCATATAAGCTCATAGTTCTTTCACATAGCTCACTATCTTATTTTCATATCATATATCTTATAATAGATTCTTATATCATCATTTGTTTCTTTTCTACCTATTCATAATCACATTAACATGTAATGCAAGCAATATGTATTAATACATACATGTAATCACATAACTTATACCACATGATTCATGTAGTCATTTAGATCATTGTCTTTTAACACATATCCCATAATCACACAAATCATCACATAAATTACCAATCAAATCGCATTTTAGGAGTTACTTCTTACCATAATAACTCCATCACTAGCTCATCGCAAGCCAATGTTTATTCAATAATATAAGTACAAATTAAATTGCACTCACCTTAGCCTTACTTTGATTCGATTATAATCCTTTGATTATTCCGAAACTTGTTTAGGCTCAATATCTACATAAATATATCATTTCAAAACAACTATCAGAAGCCTAAACTTTAAACTTGATGTTAATAACTTAAACCGGTTTAATGAATCAAATTCTATATTTTCATTTAGGGGGGAATCAATACCCCCCCAGGGGAATCGATACCCCTTGAACATACTGGAATTTTTCGTTCAAGAGGGGGAATCGATTCCCATTCATAGGGTATCGGTTCCCTCTACCCAGAAATTGTATTTTAAGCTCGAAAATCATCAATTTTTCCTTCAATTCTTCTATTTTAAACCCCTACCATGTCATTAAACTCAAATACCATTACTTAAACTAACTTATATCCATGAAAATCCTCTATGACTTCAAAATCCTATCCTTCATATGAAATTCAAGAATCATACTAAAATTTCAATATGTTCTAAATACAATTCTAACACTTCTATCTTCTTATTCTCATAGATGACAAGTCAAATTCAACTTAAAATTCAACTTATCAACTCTATTCCATGATTTCATATAAAAACTCATTTTCTTTAATCTATCATAACTCTTTTATCTTTTGCTTTTAAGATAACTTAAGCTTTCCTTAAGCTTAATTATCATCTAGTGATCATAACCCAACTTTTAAAACAACAAATAATTAACAAAATAGCAAACTCACATTTGATGTCTCTCTCTCTCGTGTGGAAGAACAAAGGAGATGAAGTGGAGAAAATATCTCCTCATCCTTATCCCACATGCCTATATATCATTTAATTATAATTTTCAAGTCAAATGACCATTTTGCCCTTTAATTCTTTGGATAATTACTATAAACTTTTAGGAAATATTTCCGAACAAATCATTAAACTATTAAACTATTCTACTTTAATCACCATATTCTAAAATTTTACAATTTTGGTCACTAACCCGTATTTTGGGATGTTACAAGGGAATTGTGCTGAATCAAAGAAAGTATGCTCTAGAGTTAATTGAATAAACTGGACTAGGGGAGCTAAACCAGCTTTGACCCCTCTTGAGCAAAACAAAAAGTTTACTACATCTGAGTATGATGAAGCAGTCTGTAGCAATGAACAACTATTGCAAGACAAGTCTATTTTTCAGATACTTATAGGTAGATTAATATACCTAACTCACACAAGACCAGATATTGTTTATGATGTTCACTTCCTCAGTCATTTCATGCATAAACCAAAAACAGTCGCATCTTGAAGCTGCATTGAGAGTGGTGAAATACATCAAGAAAAATCCAGGACAGGGGATTTTATTAAGTGTAGCAAGTGAGTGCAGGTTATTTGCCTATTGTGATTATGACTGGGTTGTCTGTCCTATGACCAGAAGGTCCATAACCGGTTTCTGTATTAGAAGTCTAAGAAGCAAAACACAATTGCGCTCTCTTCTGCAGAAGCAGAATATTAAAGCATGACAGGGACAGCTGCAGAAATTGAGTGGTTGAAAGGACTGTTGGCTGAATTGGGCTTGAAAAATATAGCACCAGCTAAACTAATGTGTGATAGCAAAGCAGCTTTGCAAATAACAGCTAACCCAGTTTTCCATGAGATAACTAAACACATTGAGATAGATTGTCACTTTGTCAGAGAGAAGATTCAAGAAGGCTTAATTCAGACTGAACATATCAAGACATGGGAGCAACAAGAAGATTTAATGACCAAAGCTTTGGGTGTACACCAACATGAATATCTAGTTTTCAAGTTGGGTTTTAAAGACATCTTTACAACCACCAACTTGAGGGGAAATGTAGAAAGTATTAA
The DNA here is from genome assembly GCF_006381635.1 of Hibiscus syriacus. Lineage (NCBI taxonomy): Eukaryota > Viridiplantae > Streptophyta > Magnoliopsida > Malvales > Malvaceae > Hibiscus > Hibiscus syriacus. The sequence continues at coordinate 135,479 of NW_024063517.1, forward strand.
CTAATTTTAAATACAGTTGCATAATATGTTAGTTTGTTAAGTTTGTTAGCTTTCAGTTATTGAGTTATTTATAGGAAGTTATTTGTATATAAATGACCTATTTGTTGTAATTGAAAGATCGAGGAATGAAATAATATTTTCCAGATACTCAGTTTCAACAGTTGTTTGAATGATGTGACGTGCAGTGCTGAAATTTAAAGAAATAACTAATGGAATTAGATATGAAAATCTAAAATTACGTAATGGTTGCCATCGATGAATTTATTGTGATTAAATAAATGACAATTAATATTGTGTTTGTGAATTCAACATCCCAATCCAATGTCATGTCACATTTTAATTCAACCGTACATTATACAACGTTTACGAGCATTTATTATGTTTAGAGAAGACAATAGGAGATTATTTCAACGTAATTATAAAAAAAAAAGATAAATTACATAAATGGTTGTTAATAATATTGATGTGACATATTAAACTAACTGACTTAACATTGTTTAACCATATAGGATACCTTTGATCAGGGCTGCGGTTGGCGCGAGAACCAGAAGCTCTGAACAAACATGGTCATGGCAACAAACCTCGATCAGAAACAAAGAACCTCGATGCTTGTTATATTGCCTCAATCAGAGAAATGTAGATTAATTCGTTGTTGTCATGACAACCCTTAATCTAAATAAACATAATTCGTTGGAAAATAATCTAAATGGCTATTTTCTTTATTACCAACTTTCACTTCCTAGTACTTCAGAATGTTATCTCTTTCTATATAATCGTATTTATCATGCAATTAACTCAAGACCCAGATTTTAACTTCAAGTTGTATCAAACGGAAGTGTCGAGCTTTCTCTTCTTCCTCTTTCTATCCCTTTCTCTTTTCCTTCCTGCTACCTCCCATGGCGGGAATGATTATGGAGCGGGTGATCGCCACGAGCGATATAACCTACGTTCCAAATCTACGTCTCACTTGCTGGAAGAATGAGAGAGGGAGAAGAAGATGAGTGTTTGTACCATGTGAACTTAACAGTGCGATCGCAATGTAAGTGGAAGCATTTTCATAGGTTGATTATATTCTGTGGTTTCTCTCTCTTCCTTCTACGTTAAACATCTATATTTTTTAACAAGGGCTACATTTTTTTATTTAAAAATACAAGGATAATATATTATTTGTTGCGGTGGCGGAGGGGTGTGACATTTGTGGTGATAGTGGTAGAAGAGAAAGGCAAGAATCATTGAAACTGAAGGTAAGACTAGATCTTGCTAAACTAGAACGAGTGCTAGAGCAAAGAAATGTTCTGTCAGTGGTGATGAAAGTGAAGCTGAAATCCAGATGGGTGTCTGCCGTTTGTTTAGCTTCTAGTTCTCGCGGCAACAATAGCCCCGGTCAAAGGACGTCCCGCAAGATCAAATATGTTAAATCAGCTAGTTTAATGTCCCACGTCAACATTTCATTACTATAATAACGACAATTAATGAAAAGTGATTGATTTGTTATAAATCGATAACGTTAGTGATCAATTTGTTATATTTGAAACTTTAGTAAAGAAAATAAAAACATATTCAAACATTAGTGATCATTTGTTTATTTTACCCCATAAAAATGGTTAAACCCCCCCCCCCCACCAAAAAAAAAAGGAAAAAGACTTAAAGCAACAAAATGTTGTATATACGTACATGCTAGTTTTAGCAAAACACATTTAAGTAGGTTGAAACGAGCAAAATAGTTTTATTGAAACAAAATTTAAATTATTAAGTACAATTTAGACCTAAAGAACGAGAGACCCATGTTTCTTTGGGAAAGCCAAATAAATTTAGTTGATAAAGATAAGATTCTTCATGAAACCTAAAATAAAAAAGAAAGAGGAAGACTAATCAGAAGATGAGATAAAGTATTCTCACGCTGGAATATACTTCATCACATGCATAGAGAAAGGAATCTTCAAAAACAAATAGCGAAACTCCAATGAGTGACCCAACCAAATAACTTCCACAAATATGTATTAAAAACCCTAGAATTTATATTCCATCAGTATTGATATTTTATACATTCACGACAATTTTTTATAAAAATCGTAGAAACTAAAAAAACGACATATACTTTTTTTTGTTATTTAAATATATTTTTCTTAAATTAATTAATATTTTATACAATTTTTTATGTTCTCTGTCTTTTGACACCTTACGTTTATTGAAGAGACTCTTGAAGAGACTAGAATGACCGTTTATTGAAGAGACTCTTAAAGCTTTTGGGTGCCAACGATGACCCGAAGACTTATTGTGAGCTGTGTCTCTACAGTTTCGACTTAAGTTTTATGGATTATGGAATGGAGCGCAATCTGAGGGATTTTAACCAACAAGGGGTATTCGGCAAGGGGACCCTATTTCACCTTATCTTTTTGTGTTATGCATGTAACGGATGGTGCTCGATATTAGGCAAGAAGTGGAGCAAGGAAGATGGAAACCAGTAAAGTTGAGTAGAAGAGGCCCTGCTATATCGCATTTGTTTTTTGTCGATGATTTTATTTTATTTGTGGAGGCTTCGATGGACCAGTTAGCGACAATTCAACTGGTGCTGAAGCAGTTCTGTAGTTGTTCGGGTCATAAGGTAAGTATTTCCAAAACAACTATTTTTTCTCCAAGAATGTTCTGAATGATGTAAGGAGAGATATTAGTCGGGGATTTCAGTTCATGGCCGTGGAAGATCTTGGGCGCTATTTGGGTGTTGCGTTACTTCATCAGCGGGTGTCGTATGGCACTTATAGTTATCTGGTACAAAAAGTGAGGGATAGGCTTGCAGGATGGCGTGCGAAGACCCTTTCGTTTGCCCGTCGGGTGGTAATGGCTAAGGCAGTTCTTTCTGTCCTCCCTTCGTATGCAATGCAATATTGTGTTTTACCCAAGAAGATTTGTGATGACATAGAACAATTGATCCATAATTTCGTATGGGACGTTCCGGACTCGATAAAAAAACAAAGCTGCTATCGTCTTTGGGCTGGAATCTCAACGTGTTGGGATAAAGTGAAAAGCAGTATTGTGTGGCTGCTAGGGAATGGTCGAAGGACGTACTTCTGGAAGGATATCTGGATTGATCAAATCGGACATTTTTAAGTGGTTAGAACAACTTCGGGTCAGGAAAATACGCAGACGGAGAGGGTCGCCAATATGGTAACTTCGTGGGGAGAGTGGAACTGGAGAGAGTTTCAATCAAAGTTGCCAATGGAGGTTTTGTTTTGTGCTGTGAAACCGCCTCTTCCTCATGGGGGTGAGGATCGACCAGGGTGGCTTTGGGAACATCATAGAAAATGCTCAGTTTCGAGTGCTTACAAACACATTGTTCAGAGCAGCTCCATCCGGGTGAGAAGGAAGTTTAGAAGATGATCTGGAGCTACAAAGTCTGCCGAGGGTTCATAATCTCCTTTGGTTAATTTGTTAAGGTCGCCTGATGACTAACGAGGAACGACTGAGACGTCATATGACAAATGACTCTAATTGTGGGAGTTGTGGGTTGGTTAATGAATCTCTCTCGCATGTGTTTCGAGGATGTGTGGAGGCTCGGATGGTGTGGGATGGGCTCATTAGACCGGAGAATAAGTAGGAGTTTTTTAATATGAATATGGTCAATTGGGTTGTCACGAATCTTAATCGGCCGGACTGGTTTCTGATTGCACCAGATGGTTGGGAGCTTTTGTTTGGTTCAATTATCTGGTGTTTATGGATAAGGAGGAATAATCGTATTTTCTCGCCAGAGATAAGTGGCTCGGAAAGCGTTTTTCATCAGGCTATGCGGTTAGTGACAGAGGAGGAGGAAGCTCGGAAGCTGTTCATAACTAGGACATCTCTTACAAGGCCCCTTCGACGTGATATTCGGTGGCAACCACCGAATCTGGGTTGGTATAAGGCTAATACTGATGGGGCGAGGGATTCGATGACTGGTATGACGGTTTGTGGAGGGATAATTTGAAATGCTGAGGGTGTTTGGATTGGTGGGTTTGCGAGGAATATTGGAGCTTGTTTAGTGCCCGAGGCTGAGTTGTGGGGTGTGTTGGATGGGTTGTTATCAGCATGGGACTGTGGTTTGAGGGAGGTTATCGTCGAGCTGAACAATAGAGACGCTTGGCATTTGCTTCAGTAAAGTGCAGCTATGAAGAGGGTATCCTCGTTGGTTGGCAGGTTTCAAATCACGGTTTGAAAACGTGATAGCGCTCGTGAAATAGCGGTTTCGTCGCTGTCCGAGTTACTCACTACACCCGTAATAGCGCCTAATAGCGCCCGCTGCGGCCACAATCACGGCTGTGATTGCGGTTTGAAACCCTACTCGTTGGTTCCGCATCTGGTGGAGTGCATGGCACGTAGCTCGCGACTGCAATTTGTTCATGTTGTTCGGGAAGGTAATCAAGCGGCCGATCACATGGCGAAGCTTGCTTGGGGTTGGCAGTATGGCTGTGGCTGGAAGGTTTCCACGACTTCGCCGACTGAGGTTCTGGCTATAGTGTAGGATAACTTCAAATAAATCTATATCCAAAACAAAATATCATTTTGAATACGCTAGCCGTTTTCTTCCTCTTCTCTCTCTCTCTCTCTCTCTTACAGCTTGTGTCAAATTTATTAATTAATTTAACTTTTTTTTTAATTTTATTTAACCAATGATGACATCGATTTTGATATTGATTGTCGTATATCGGTTATCTTTTTTCTTTGTTTTTTTAATTTTTAATAAGAATAATTATGTCTTTTTGACATGTTCTCTATCTTTGTAACACGTTTTTCTCTGTCTTTTGATAGCTTACGATTTTTGTTGTTGTTTTCACTAATCTTTTTTCTCAAGGTTAGATTTAACATCGCCATGACTGATCAAGATTCTGTTATCACGATGATTTTCCCTGCTTTGGACACTCGGATTGATTTGGATACGCGTTTTAAGCTCATTGATAGTTTTCTCACGTCGCTTGATTCTAATTTGCGCTTTGTCGGTGGTCTTTCGGTAGTTTCATCACTTTTTGTGATTCGTTTGCCGATGTAATAAGATTTATTTGTATCTTTATTTTGTTCAAGCATTGGTTAGTTTTTAACATTTTCCTTTTATGGTCTTTGTGTGATCTAGATAGTTAATTTTTGTGTCAATGGTTATATGAAAATGTCCTAATTATAATTTAGTTTACGTTTACGGTTATGCTTATAAATCTTCATTGTAATTCAGGATATTTTTCTATTTTTAATAAAACTAGCGGCTTTCTATCAAAAAAATGATATATTATTGGATTATCAATTGAAATATGCATTCGTAATAAGTATGAATAAAAATTGTCTATAATGAAATTTATGGTTTGTTTGTTTCTCTAAAAATAAATTCTGGAAAATGAATTATATTTTATTTTTTAAAACAATTTACGAAAATCATTTTCTGGTGTTTGGATGATGTTGTGTAAATTTTTTTTTGTTATTTGATAAATTTTTCTAAAAACATTTTCTGAAATCTATTTTTTTTAGCGAAACAAACACATTACAATTTATTTATTTTTATTTTATTTTTTATTAAGTTAATTTTATAACTATAAAATTATATTATTTTTATTTTTATTTTTATAAGTGTATAGTTTTATTAAGTAAGATTACAAATAGTATAACAAGTTAAGGAAGATAGTTACGAATTTATTTTTCTGGACAATACCAAGCACACTAGTGAATTTGTCTTCATCAACAAAATGTGGTTGAATAATGAGAACATACAAAGAATTTAAAATAAAATTTATGTCATACAAAGAATTTAAAATAAAATTTGTGTTATTTTATTGATATAACTTATAATGATCTTTAAAAATAAAGATCCAACTTAATTTTAATTCAAGAATTGTTAAAGACCATCAAATTGAGTTAGTACTAATAAAAGTCTTAACAACCTCTTTTCAACATAATGTAATGAATCATAAGTGAGTGTCTACTTCAAATTTGAAAGAAGTACAATAAATGTAAGGAAAATGACAGTTTGAAATTACATTGCTTCAATGAAACGCAAACACAAAAACAAGTATCGAAATACACCTGAAACAAGGACAAACAAAATACTTAGGTGTATTTGGTTCACGAAATGTAAGATTACCAATGGGAATGTAAGATTAACAGGGAATAAGATTACTAGAAATGTTGTATTTTGTGTTTGGTTAGCTTAGCAGGAATGTAAGATTATCGTGTTTGGTTAAATGAATAAAAGATTATTGAAATGTATATTTGACCAAATTGTACTTATTATATATTTATTTTTTTAACAAGTTGGAAAATATTTATATATTTTCTTTAAAAAAATTAAAATTCATAAAATTTATATAATTTTTTTTACAAAATTGAAAATATAAAAAGGTTTAATGAAAGGGTAAAATTTTATTTTAACTCCTGAACTTCATATAAAATTTTAATTATAGATTTTTTTTTAAAATCTAAAATAGTTTAAGAATAAATTTATAATTTAACCTTTGTAGAATTTTTATTATTTAATGACAAAAGAATGATATTTTTGAAAGAAAAAAATTAAGGGCATTTTAGTCCAAAACGCCGGTAATCCAACAATACCTAAGGAAATGAAGGTAACGATGTTCCCGGTAATATACCCCAAAAAATCTACTATTGGTAATCTTACATTACCAGGAATAGGATTTCCGGACTAACCAAACGGGGGAATGTGAATTCCATTCCCATGGAAATCCCACATTTCCCCATCCAAACACCCCATTAGCGTCATGAACACACTACCATAATAATCTATCTAAAAACTACATTGCTAACACCAAAACATAAAAAACAAAACAGTCTTGCTCTACCGCAATTAAGCAAAATCCTAACCTTTTCAGTCACTCTACGCACACTTGCATTATTATCATAACAAGATCACACATGAACAAATAACAAAACAACTGAATAGGTGGATTACAATACTCTTAATTATTCTTACTGCTAACTTACGAAAGGATAAGAGACTCAATAGATATTTAAAACATGCAGTTTGTAAACAATTGAAGCCATGTAAATTAACATATGAATATAAGTACTGGGCAGTGGAGTTTATCATCCACACCTAAGACAACCCTTCTTCTATGACATCCATCCAAGAATAGGTGGATCACCATACTCTTACGACACAATCTCTTCATATTTTTGAAAAAGTACGAAAGATTACAACACGGCTCTTTCTTGGTCATAATCACCATTGAAGCAAAAACAATTAAATTTTATCAACACTCCAACCTTGCAAATTCGACTACCACGTCCTGTTCATTGCCTTCAACACTAAAACTTCTTTGTAAATGTCAAGCTTGTTGTGTGTTATTCATAGTAAGTTTCTTCTGATTGTTGAAATCCGAGTCTAATAAAGAACCGATACACATACTCAATACTTTCATCTCTCGAGCCTTGCTTCATGAACATTTTTCAGAATTTACAGTCTCTAGATCGAGCACCAGCCAAGTTAAACATATTGTAAAAAAGAGAATACATTTACAAGCAATCGTCAATAGATTAACTGACTCTTGATCTTCAACAATCATTAATACATTTACCAGCCAATGCATAATCCTCATTCTAGCCAACAATTTATTTAGCAATTATCAATAGATTAACTAACTCTTGATCTTCAACAAAGTTATGAAAATTCATTCTATAGTTAAATACAACGCCTACTTTCAACATTTGATCTTATAAATTAAAAATTTAACCTAATAACACAAGGCCTAAAATTGACAAACAAGCATTAATCTCAGCTTATAAAATGATATGATCATCAAAAGTACAAGGATCATCCACTATCGTCAAATAATAATGCAAAATATGTTTAATGACTCATAACCCATACAACATTTACTGCTTTTTGTGTTAAAAAGTGTAAATTTCCACTACAATATCAACATGCAATACATGGTATATGTGTGTGTGGGTATCATATTCAATCATGTTAAAGAAACTGCAAACATAGAAAAAATAAATGAATTTAAGGGATAAAAAGACAAAAAAAGGAAAATAAGGGAGATTGCATACAAAAAAGGTGAAAAACGAACTTGAAGGAGAAATAATGAAATTCCTTAAAGTGGGAGTAGCAGAGCACGAAGAAGTTGGATTTGGCGAACAAAGGATTCAATACCCATTATTCATAGACGTCAATATTTTCTGATTGTGAACAGGGAGAATGTCGTCGTTATTTATTTTCTTTAAACAAAATATTAAGAAAAAATATACAGAAATAAAAGGAAAGAAGAACGGAGAAGAGACTTCAATATTATCCAACTGGACTCATACAAGCAAATATACCTACCAAATACCAACAAGAGGGTCGCTAGCCACGCAAAACTTACTACAAGAAATCCGTGCAAACCGTACCATCGAACACCCAACCGTAGCTGTTACTTTTGTTGGTGCCTCTGTAATAATTATTATTAAAAATTAGGGTTAACTACATAGATTATAATTTGTGTCTTGTTTACTTTTGATTATTGATTTAAAAAAGATAAGATATTATATTTTTGGTTTTATTTAATTAAGATGTGGTCACCCTAAGTTAACAGTCGTTAATAGCAGTTAAATATTTTTTATATAATTACACATTTGGTATTTGTTATTTATATATTCTCTCAATTTAGTTATACTTTTAATAAATTAAAGTAAATTTAATCATTCAATTGAATGATGTCACATGTCATACCAGTAAGGTTGTTCAAAAATATAACCCGATTGAGTTAACCTATTTAAAAAATATCGGTTATTTATAATAAAAATACCCGATTTTTTGAGTCAGGTACTGGTCGATTTCTAGGTCGAGCATGGGTCACAAAATATTAGTTAACTGGGTACCCTTCGACCCGGTAACCGATTTATTATATACTTTTTATTTTTCATTTTTATTTTTTATTAATTTTTTATTCATAATCCTTAGTCCTCAAATTATTTCACTCTAACATTCTAGAATCCTAATTTCTTAAATTTTACATCATAATGTTCTAAATTCTTTATTTCTTAAATTTTTTCATATTAACATTCTAAATTATTTTTTAAAATATTTATTTTAACTTCAAAACATTTGAAATTTAATTATATTTCTTTATTTGAAATTTTAATAAATTTTATTTCAATTGTGTAGTTTGAATTTTTAAAATTTATGTGTGGATTATATATATTATAGACTTTTAAATTTTAAATTTTAGAATTTTTCTATATAACTTTTCTAAAAAAATAATACAAGTTAAAGAAAAAATAAAAAAAATTAAGAACCGGGTACCCATGACCCGAATTATATAATATAATTTTATATATATTAACTTAAAATATTTTTATATCAATTTATAAAATATATTTTAATATTACCTTAATTTAAAAATATTTTATTTTTATTTTCATTTAAAAATATACAGTTTATTTTAATTTATTAAAAGTATGAATAAATTGAAAGAATATGTAAATATTAGTGACCAAATGTGTGAATATATCAAAATATTTAACTGCTGTTAAATAAACAAAAGATAAGTTATCATACATGTAATTAACCCTAAAAATTACTTAACGCTCATTCCTCATGAAACCGACATTTTTTGTCCGAAATTTCTCCACCTTGTCTTTTCTTTTTCGTCCTACAAATACGGGATGGGCATTAAATACAAGAAATTTAAACGTTTGTATTTTTAATAGTTTAGGGTAATCTACGTATTGGTCACTGAACTATGGATCAAATTTATTTATATCACTAAACAAAAAATTGTTCATTACGTCATTAAGCTTTAATTTTAGTTTCAACCAAGTCATGTCACCTTTAAATTAACAATGAGAAAACTGATATGACAGCTTTAAATTTGTATAATAATACATTTAATCCTCCATATTCATACATCTAATCAATTTAATTAAATTCTTTATGTTTAAAAAATCCATCAGTAAATATATTTTATTTTGAATTTCAATGCACACAAACTAATCACAATATAATAATATAAACCTAGTTTTCGATCTTCATTAGTCATTACCACAAATTATCAACCTAGGACGTGAAACTAAATCCAAGCTTCGAACTCCATTCATCATACTCAACTATCATCTCCATCACAACACCAAATGCCAACATTTTGGCCAAACCCTAAATTCATCATTAGCCAACCCAACACTGCCACCGTTGATCCTCACCATCATTGTTGCTCCACCATATCACAAACACAACCATCATCTCACATCCAACCATTCATAAACCCCAAATCATTTCCTATCAAACCCTACCCACTTTCAGTATCCTTAATTTGAAACGAAATAGTATGTAATTAGATATGAGTATGGATCGAATAAAATCCTACTCGAGAATTTCATACCTCCATATGGTATCCAACCTGACTCGACTTTAAAAAAGTCCCACCCATCCTAACCTGACCTAAAATTTAAGGGTCAAAAATTGTCTAGTCTCTATCGGGCCCAATATCACCATTCAAAACCCCAGGCATCCTGAACTTCACCTAAAAAGTAAAATTTTACAAAAATATATAAATAAATAAAACCTAAAAAATACCAAAAAGGGTTAGGAAAATGAAATAAACACCCCAAATAGAGAATAAATGAGAGAGAGAAAAGGATACGTATCTTCTTTACATTACATGGTGGTTTTTTATGATTTTTTTTTTGACGATTCTGATGGTAAATAGGCTCCTCTTGGTGTGAGAAGCAATATATTTCTATTTCTGTTTGATAGAATAACAAAGGAAGGAGATGAAAAATAAAGAAGTTAAACAATTTGATTTAGATTAATGGATACTGGGTACTTTTTGGTGAAATAGGCACCAAATTCAAAAATAAGAGGCTTGGAGGGGTTGTTAGAAAATTTGGGTGTTTAACGAAAATTGATAACGATATCCAATTAATGCGACATTCAGTGGTGATCGTTGCGGTTGTGGGTGATGATTTTAGGATTTTAATTTTTTTTAGAATAAAGAGAAATGAGAGAAATTGCAAGAGGGGAGAGTGAAGAAGGGGAAAAAGAGAATTTAAATTTAAAAAAATTATCTTATACTGTAAATTATTTTGGGTCAGGTGAAGTCAAATATTTTTTTATTTTAAATCTGATTATAGCACGAACCCGATTATTACTAGTCTAAATTACATGTCCCGACCCAAATCTATTTTTAAAAGAAGTAATTCGTCATATCCAAATCTCATACCATAAAAAAAGCCATAAAATAACAAACAACCACAAAACAAATGGAAAACAATAGTCAACAACAAAAATAAATATTAAAAAAATAGCAGAATGAAAGGTTGAGAAAAAAAGAAGAAGAGCAATAAAACTTTCCACTTTTTGTCCTTGATGTTTTGATGTCTTAAAGATCAACCCCAGCAATAAAAAGGTGGAGGAGACAATAAAGAAGCACATGTCTCAATTTCAAGCCGGTTTAATGGTGGATGGTGTATATTTGATATAAGAAAGATTTAAGTTTAAGGCTTGTTTTCATAGATCTCGAGTGGGTTCTGAATAAATCTAAACCAATAGAGGTGAAGATGATAGATAATATTTATTTTAATAAATACATCACTCATAGATAATATTATCGATAGAAGAGGTCAACGATAACAACAATGTATGTGGGTTTTGATTTACTTTAGATTAAATTAAACTTGATTAAGATTAAAAAGGGGATTTGGTGTGAGATTATACAAAAAAAAGTTTAATTTTGTTATAGGATCAAATTAACAGAGTTTGTAAATTTATTGATTCATATTCTCAAATTTTCTAGAATTAGCACTAAATTTATTAAATATGTAGTTATGGAGAATTGAATGTATTATTATATAAATTTTAAAACTATCATATCAGTTTCATCGTTATTGATTTTCCGAAAGGGAACTTGATTGAAAATGAAATAAAATTTAGTGACCTTTTTTATAATATTTATTGTTTAGTACTCAAAATAAAATTGACTCCATATTAGTTACCCAAAAAAATAAATTTACTTTCTTTAAGGGAACTCGAGCACCGCCTCGCTCAACTGGGGCTCCATCTTTTTTTCCCCAGTATTCAACCGAAAATATCGGGTCTACGGAATCTACGGTCTCAAAACCATCTCCTATACACTACGCATACCTTCACAAACTTGCTTTTGCAGGGGGAGGTAAATTCTCAAGAATTTTTATTTATTTATTTTTGGGTTTTACTTCCAATCATTTTTACCATCCCATCTACCCACAAAGAGATCCTGTCTTTGAAAAAAAAGGTTGGAACTTGAAAGAAATAGAGAGCGAGAGAATAAAAACATCAAAGAAGAGATTCCACCTTCTGTGTATTTGCCATTTACTTCTTAGCTTCATGGTAAAGGTATTGTCTCTGGATGCTTTTTTTGGTTTATGCTATCGTACGTACTAGTCTTAGTGCTTTGAGATCCTTTTAAATTTGCCTTGTTTGTGCATATCCGAACATATTTGAATCTGTTTTTTTTTTCAAAAAGAAGAAAATACAACGGGTTTTATGTTTGTTTTTGACACGAATGATTATTATTATTTCTTAGCGTAATGGGTATTATAATCATGTTTTTTTTCCCTTCATTTTCAATAACTAAATGGAGTATATGTATTTGTTTATTTGGGGTTTTGTTTTTTGTTTTACTTTTAGATTTCATTTTATTGGTCGGATGACTTGTTTATTTGGTTTGTGGGATTTCCAGGCATTCACGGAAGGTGGTGTTTTGACTTTTAAAGCCTAAAGAGAGAGAACATTTTTTCTATTAAAAAAATTCTTTTTTGATAGATTGAGAAAAGAAAAAAAAGGGGTATTTCAGCCTGAATAGATTAGATGGTTTTCAAGTGATTATCTTTTTCTTGTTTTTTTTTCAAAAAAAAAAAAAAAAAATGGAAAAGAGATCTAGGCTTGACAGAGTCTTATTCTTGATTGTTCTTCTTCTAGGATTTGATTGGTTTCTTGATTTTCAATGAAACCAAGTTTGATGTTTTAGCGGTCAATTGTTGATGAGCTTGAAGAATCTTTAGTTTCAGAGTAATTATTTCAGGAACAATCTCTTGATTGCGTCCCTTCTTCAAAGGAGGAAATCATACAAGGGAAGATAAAAAGGGGAAGCTTTTGGTTTAAGATTTTGCAGTGTTTAAAGTTTGTAAGTATTTGGAGTGAAATACAAAGATCATAAGAAATGTCAGGAGAGGCAAATTCATGGATTAGGAGAACCAAGTTTTCTCACACTGTTTGTCATAGGTTGGACTCATCTGGATTGGGTTCTTTTCCTTTGAATCTACAATCGGACAGGAAGCAAGAGCTGATCTTAGGATCCAAGCCGAGGTCAACTCTGTCTTCCCCTAATCCCAAACCAATTCGCAATGATCCCCAGATTCAGCCAAATCGGATCATGAACAAGCAAAGATCTTTATCCCCTGTCCCTCAGACTGTTCTGTCGGATACGTTCAAGGAAGCAAGGTCCGAGAGTAAGAGATTCTCAACCCCACACCCTCGAAGGAAAGAATCCGGCAAGCGACGGCTCGAAAAGTTCTTCCACAAAGAATCCCATGACAAGAAAGGGTCCAGTTCACCTGCACCATCAAATTCAAGCCCCCTTAGGCACTTGGGGTCCTTGAAGGTTTCAGATGGGACAAAGGGCAGGAAGGAATCTGCTTGGACCAAGTATTTTGACCATGCTGGTGTAAGGGTTAATGCTGTAGAAGCAGCTGATGAGCACACTGTTGATCTTTCCCAGCTATTTCTGGGGCTTAGATTCGCACACGGTGCGCATAGCCGTCTTTATCATGGCATATATAAGGAGGAAGCTGTTGCAGTTAAGATTATTAGGGTACCTGATGACGACAATGGAGACTTGGCCGATAGATTAGAGAAACAGTTCAATAGAGAGGTTAATCTTTTATCTAGACTGCACCATCAGAATGTTATAAAGGTAAAATTGCTTTTCCATATGTATCTTGTTGAGGTGATTTTTTTAATGGCATAATGTGTTACGATTCTCACTTTTACTCTTGATATGTTAACCAGTTTATAGCAGCATGTAGAAAGCCGCCTGTTTATTGTGTTATAACAGAATATTTATCAGAGGGTTCATTAAGGGCATACTTGCACAAGCTTGATGACAAGTCTCTTCCATTGAAGAAGTTACTTGTTATTGCTCTCGAAATCGCCTGTGGAATGGAATACATTCATTCTCAAGGAGTCATTCATCGCGATCTTAAACCAGAGAACATCCTAATTGATCAGGAATTCCACATGAAAATTGCTGATTTTGGTATAGCATGTGAGGAGGCGTATTGTGATCTACTGGCTGATGATCCTGGGACTTATCGTTGGATGGCACCAGAGATGATAAAAAAGAAATCATATGGAAGGAAGGTGGACGTGTATAGCTTCGGACTGATCTTGTGGGAAATGATTGCGGGAACGATCCCATATGAGGATATGAATCCCATGCAAGCTGCTTTTGCAGTTGTGAACAAGGTCTGTACCTAAATATCATCATTCTAGTCTAGTTAATATCTATGCATGATATGACTGTCCTCAGTTCGTTCAGGCCTTTGCTTATGAAAATTTTCCTTGAGAATGAACTTCCACACCCACTGTTGACATTTTTTAAATGGTATTTCATCTCCTTGATCATCTAATCAACTGAAGATTGGATTCTTGGTGCGCATAATATGGTATTAGACTGCATCTAAAATCATTACAGTTGAATTTTAGACTGCATTCGGAATATAGTATAAACTGAAGATTACAATCATATCAATATGCGGCTAATCTAAACACCATTGGGAGACAACAATAAATACTTAATATGAAGGCAGCGTCACAGTTTTCCAATCTTTGACTGTACATTGTTTGGATGACATTTGGGAAGTTGGGTACATGGCTATTAGCAGAGATAATTCTACTTGAATTTTTACTTGCATTACATGGGCGAACTGAAATATAATTGTGGCGTCTTTTTTAATGTGTTGACTTGGGAAGGTTTTATTTGATTATATCTGTAATTCTGATATCAGAAGTGTTTTTTCCTAGAATTTGAGACCTGTCATCCCCAAAGACTGTCCGCCCTCCATGCGAGCTTTAATCGAGCAATGTTGGTCATTAAACCCGGAGAAGAGGCCGGAGTTTTGGCAGATAGTGAAGGTGTTGGAGCAATTTGAGTCGTCGCTCAATCGTGATGGCACCCTGAATTTGGTAGCGAACCCAAGTTGCCAGGATCATAAGAAACGGCTGCTTCATTGGATTCAGAAGCTTGGTCCTGCACACAACCCTCACTTATATGTCTATGCTCCACCTATGCTTAAACCCAAGTTCTCATGAATATTTATTTGGACCTGGCTCTTCTAGTGCCATCAGGTCGTTTGTAATTAAAAGCTTCGTTTTCCAAGCCGGTGCTTCTTTATTTGTACCCCCCCCCCATATGTCACATTCTTGTGGGAGTGAATGAAATAGATTTGTAGGCGATGACATGCATCAAGTTGGGTTAGATTCATTGTCTTTCGTTATTTTATACGGTTTCTGAGATAGGCATAACCCTTTAGTCGGAGATAGTCGTTCAAGCACGATTGAATTCATGGTATTAATTAAATTAAGATATTATTTTAGGTAGATAGTATCTTATAAAATCATTAAAAGTTACTAGCTGTTTTATGATTGTCATAGTTAGTGTTAATCAAACTAAGATAACATTGTATAAAAAGTATATTGAAACACATTATTATAAAATATTTATCCATATAACATATATAAATGTTTATTGATATAATTATCAACTACCTTGTAGTAATATCTTCACCGAACAGTCAATTTTATTTACTGGAAAAGTGAACAGGGAAAAGTAAAAAAGCAAAACAAATTCTTTGAATTAGGCGGCCATGTCCCAATCTTGTGTAGGTACAATGTAACAGACGTGGTCTACATCAATTATTAAGCGGTTTGTAAGTAGACGGCTGGTTGTCCTATTCCCTGCCAAATATCAAATATCAGTGTCAATCAATGTCTTTTATTTTGACTCGTTCTTGTTGGCGGTTTTTATAACTAAAACTGTAAAAAAAAAAAATCAGTGAAGCCCATCTATCTGTGCTAGTTTGGGCCTATTTTAATACATTTTAATAAGTTACATTATTGATTACTTTTAAATTTTAAATTTTGTTTTTGATCATGAAATTAGATAAAAGAAATTGAATTAAACTTTTGAATTGTTTTTTTTATTATTAACTTTAAATCATAACGGTCAGCGTAGTTCTTATGCTTTTTTTATAAAATTATAAACGAATGTGGATGTGGTCATTAGTTGTATATCCTCGATCATCGATACTAACAAGGTTAACTAGACATAATTAAAATATGTTATTAGAATAGTTATTAGTTAAAGAAGATCATCAAAATTCTGCTTTTTTCCCTCACGTCAGGTCAGTTTTAGGCAGAAGCTAACACTATTCGAGTGCTTAAGGATAATCAGGGTAATAAAATTGACACCTTTGACTCTATTGCTGCTGAGTTAGTTCATTTCAGTTTTTTTTTTCAATTCTCTTGGTGTTGTTGATGAGGAAGTGGAGTTGTTCTCTGATGAAATATCGAAGGAAATCTTTGGAGTGCAATTGTCTGCTGCTATGCAGAATTCTCTGATTGCTCCTATCCCTTGGAATGAAATTAAGGCTGTAATGTTTGTTATGTATGGGAATAAAGCCCTAGGTCCGGACGGTTATTCTGCAAAGTTTTTTCAAGTCTCTTTGGAGATTGTGGGTGAGGATTTCCTTAAAGCTGTGCAATATTTTTTCCAGAATAGCTACCTTCTTGATTCTTTTAATTCGACCATTTTCACTTTGGTGCCTAAAGTTCATGCTACTGATTTTTTTGCCTATCTTGTGTTGTAGTACTGTGTAAAAGTGCATCACCAAGATTATGGCTAATAGATTGAAGCAGTTGTTCCCTTGTTTAATTCTCCCTAACCAGAGCGCTTTCTTAACTGGTAGGAATTTAGTGGAGAATGTTCTTTTAGCTCAAGAAATTGTGAATGGTTACGGAAAGAAATGTTTTACGTCCAGGCGTGCATTGAAGATTAGCTTAAGGAAAGCATTTGATTCGATCACTTGAAATTTTATTTTCCAGGTCCTTGGGGTGTTGGGTTTCCCAGAACAGTTTATGGGATGGATTTCTGCATGTATTACTAGATCTAAATTCTCGGTGAGTTTGAATGAGGGTTGGTGGGATATTTTTCTGGTGTAAAGGGCGTTAGACAAGGGGATCCAATTTCCCCTTATCCCTTATTTGTTCATTTTGGTTATGAATGTTCTTTCTGGTTTGTTGAACCTGACAGGGAAGTATAGAGTTTTTGGCTATCATCCTAAATATAGAAGGACTGGTTTAACTCATAAATGCCTTGCTGATGATCTATTGGTATTTATCAAAGGGAATATCTCGTCTGTCATGGCAGTTCAGAGAGTTTTAGGAGTATTTCATAAAATGTCATGGTTGCAAATAAATATTTCTAAGAGTGAATTATTTTGCTCTGGATGGGGGAAGCGGATGTGCAATGATTTGCTGAGATATATACCTAGGTTCAGAATCGGTTTCTTTCCAATGAGATATTTGGGGTTCCCCTTGTTACTAGGAATTTGTCTTACATTGATGGCGAGGGATTGGTGGGAAGAATTGTGAAGCAGGTTAGTTGTTGGTCTGCTAAATGCCTTTCTTTTACTGGTAGATTACAGCTCATTCAGGCAGTGTTTTTTTAGTATACAAAACTTTTGGAGTAAGATCATTTTGCTGCCTTCAAAGGTCATAAAACATACTAAAGTTTGTGTTGCGTTTCTCTGGAAGGGTATAGATGGTTCTGCTCGCGGAGCTAGAGTCAGTTGGGAGAAGATTTGCCATCCTAAGTGTGAAGGGGTGCTTAGGGTAAAGGCCATTATAGTTTGGAACAAAGCTTGTGTGATGAAGTGTTTGTGTTCAATCTTATCTCAGTATGGTTCTATTTGTGTTGCTTGGGTGAGAAATTATTTGTTGAAAGGATGTTCTATTTGGGGGTTCCAAGTCGAGGCTAATCATAGTTGGGCTTGGAGGAAATTACTTAAACTTGAGATTATTTGGCCCTTGTTGATAATCAGCAGGAGAGGTATAAGGCAAGGAGGGTCTAGGAGTTGTTTGGGCACAAGCAAGACAAGGTGCTTGGTTCGTGGTTGTTTGGGTAAGATTGGTCATTCCTCGAACCTCCTTTATCACATGGTTGGTGGTGCAAGATAGGCTGCCAACGAAGAATAGAATGGTAAGTTGGGGTTGTCAAGTCGACCCTCAATGCTTGTTATGTTGGGATGGTTTGGAGACACGTGATAATTTATTTGTGGAGTGTTGTTATTCTGGACAAGTGTGGGAATTGATTCTACAGGCTTGTGGCTCTTCCTTTACTCACAATTATTGGAGGGATTTGACTGAATGGCTGCATAAGTTTGGCAAGGGGAAGTCTTTGTTAACTACTATCATTCGTATGGCTTTAAATGTTTTTAATTACTACATTTAACAAGAAAGGAATAATAAGCAACATGACAAGAGTGTACGTCAGTGTCCTGCCATTTTTTCGCATATAAGGAATGATACTTGATTAAAGCTTGAAGGACATAGTGGATTGTTTTTTTTTGTTAGGGATGGCAAAAAAAAATTTGAATTCGACGGGGAAAATTGAAAATCGAATTTAATGGGTCAGGTTCGGGGATGATAAATGGGGACGGGAACGGGGACGGTGAAAACCCGTTTATGTTAAACGGGGATGGGGACGGGGACGGGTTTGGTAATCCCCGCCCCGATTACGCGGCTCGATACCCGACTCGATAAATATTAAAAATAATTATTTATATATATATAATATTAATAACATATTTTAAATTAACCTTTAAATATTTTTTATTATTTTTTTCATCCCATACTGCCCCACTTTAAAACATCGTCCCCGCTTAAATTTCTAAAATTTACCTCAATTTTTGCTGTCTCATAATATTTTTTTTCTTCTTTTAATCGTAAAAATAGTGTTTACACTTCTTGTTTGCAATTTTAATATTTTTTAATAGACAAACATTGTCTAGTTAAATGTGAAAAGTCTGGTTGGTTTGGTGGTATTGTGCCACTTCCAACGAACGTGTACTTACTGCAGGGTCCTCGTTCAGTACACTATTACACACCTGAAGCACACCACTAGCATTGGCAAGCTGGAAATTATGTCCAGCAGAATTTTAAATCAATGCAACTTGCATATTATCTTCGTCTCTTCGACAGCAACCCTCATTTTCACCTCGCATTCCAATAACCTCATACAAGCTGTCTCCATTACACAAGCTTTAACGTTCATCTGACAAAGCGAAGCATGTGAATTAGCCATATTAAAATCAGCCTCGGGACCTATATCAACATCACGTTCTTCCCTAGAAAATGAAACAACAACTGCTCTCTAGTATTAAATTCGAAAATTCTTAAAAAATTCGGTTAATTCAAAAAATTAACCGAATTAACCAAAATTTATTCGGTTAAATTAATATTTTTGAAAAAAAATTTGGTTCGATTAACGGTTAAAGAAAAAAAAATCGGTTAATTCGGTTAATGGTAGTTCGGTCGGTTCGGCCACCGAATTAACCGAATGAACAACCCTACTGATACCCATTTAAATAAACGTTTATGCTAAACGGGGATACCTGTTTCCCCGCGATTTTCTCCGATTACCCGATGGGGATTCCCGTTTAAATCCACGCGGTTTTTAAACGGGAACATATACTAATTTTTTAAACGAGAACGGGGATGAAGAGACCAATACCCGGCCCGAACCCGACCCGTTGCCATCCCTATTTTTTACTGACTGCATGTGGCTTATTGTTTGAGTTGATTGTGGGGTTTTTCTTGGGCGGTGGTTGTGGGGGTTATATATTATTTTTAGTGTCGGTTCTTTTGGATGAGCAAAACAAATTTATCAAAAAAGAAGTCGAAAAAGCGTAACAATATTCATGAAATGAAATCCAAAGGTGTGGTATGGAATGTTGTAGTTACAAGGAGACCACCATCACCTTGGATGGGACGGGCTTTCACAAATACGACGACTACTTGGTCTGTTGCGAAGGTGAAGAGCTGAGGTGACTATAAATAGTACATTTATGATCTTTTAAAATAAAGAATATTATTGTTGGTGGTTGAGTTTGTGGTATAATAATAAAAGACTATCTAAAATAATATAAATAAACACCATTAATTTATGGATTTCGAAAGAAAGGGAGAGGAATTTAAGGAGAAAATGCATCAGAAGTGTTTGGTGGTTTAAAGTGGTAAGAGCTTCAAAAAAAATTCAAAATAGGATGAAGTCTTGCTTTTTAAGATGATTGTAAATAATATGCTTAATTCTCAAATAATTGTCCAAACTATCTCTTTTGAGCCAAATAAGTGTCTACTATTTTTGCCCATCCAGGTGTCTAACTTTATCCTTTTAGATGTTTAGGTCGTCAACATCATTGGTTTTTTCCGTTAAGTGACACGTGTCAACACCTGGTAATTTTAAAAATTTATATAAAATTTTTAAAAATATATATATTTAAAAAAAAGAAAAACATAAATTTTGAAATAACCCCCTAAACTTTGAAAACTTTCATTTCAACCCCTAAACCCACGTCAGTCACCACCCTTTACCGTAAAGAAGCCACAAATCAACATTTTAAATCTCACGAACCTTAGGATGAAAATCGTAATCCCACGTGATTTCGACGGTGAATCGGCTACAACTACGATGGCATATAACTAGGATGATGTCAAGGACTACATCGGCGATGGCGGTGATGGCCGGAGAAGGCGTCGGCACGGATTAAGGTTAGGATTTAGTATTTTAGGATTGTTTTGTAATATAAGAAAAGTTAATATTTTTTTTATAAACATAATAATATTTTTAATATTTTCTATAAAAAATAAATTTCAAAATTACTACGTGACACTTAACGGAAAAAACTAACGATGTTAAGCCCTTAAAAATATAATATTTGTAACATTAAGTAACAGAATGAATAAAAAACCTGTAGACACTCATTTGAAAAGAAAAGGAAAAGCATAGTTTTGGCATTAAGCCTAAATAATAATTCCAAATTTGTGGAATAAGAATGTGTATGTTGGGATTGAGGACCACAAAACTAAAGGTAAGTGACGTGGTCCATTTTACTCCCTACACTACACGGACAGGTCGTCACCATTCTAGTGCTACACAAGGATAAACAATATTAGATTTATTGTCGGCTTGAGATGAGAATGATCAAGGCAAAATCCTCCAACAACAAAACCTCAGCTTTTGAATTCAATACCATTTACCCTTACTGTTTATGGCATTACTCATGCTTAACATTCTCATTTTATCCTCAACTAAAGCTCATTTATGGTTTAAAGTGAGAAATCATTTTATATAAATACTATAAAATTTAATTTATACAATCTTATATATTTTAATATTAAATTTAAAAATTCTTAACTCTAACATCTATTTTTTTCATCTTAAATCAAAATTATTAAGTCTTGAATAAGATAAATAATATTAAAATAGATAAAATTAAGTAAAAAATATATATATAAAAACCAACCAGTTAAAAATTATTTTGATTGGCATGTGCTGTAAAATCTTTAAAGCCCCAAAGTTTAAAGCCAAAATTGAAACAGCAGCTTTTGTAAATTAAAATGGTCAATGTGACAGTCCACTCAACCCCACCATTTTGTTCATATCAGAGAAGCTTTTTTTTTTTTTAATTATCATGATATATATTTTCCTTTTCATTGGCATTCAGTTTCTGCTAGAACACAACAAAGAGATCAGTAAACATCAACTATTTGTCTGTTAGCTGCTTTTTAAGTATTTGTTTCCCAAAGAGAGTATTGATTCAATAATATCCATGGAGAACAACCCTAATGATTCCTCAAGACAAGATAGAAAACTCATCGAGAGAAACAGGAGAACTCACATGAAAGCTCTCTGTTCCGAGCTCCATTCTCTCTTACCCCATCACAAACCTAGGGTTTTTCTCTGTTCATGCAATTTATTTATTTCTTTCTTTAATATCTGTTAAATATTCTCTGATTAATTTCTTTATTTATTTTTTTTGCATTGCACGATGTATGAAATGTTCAATTTTTCACAGGAGCCAACAACACTGCCAGACCAGCTTCAAGAAGCTGCAAAGTATATAAAAAAGTTGCAGACAAAATTGGAGAGAATGAAGGAAAAGAGATACAGCTTAATGGGAGTTAAAAGGTGGAAGAATACAGCAAGCGGCAGGAGTAATGAACCGAAATCTCCTGAAATCCAAATTCATGAAATGGGTTCATCGTTGGTGATCGGGTTAACAACCGACACCGACAGTAGTCGATTCATTTTCAATCACACAATTCGTATTCTTCATGAAGAGGGAGCCGAGATTGCTAATGCCAGTTTCTCTGTCGTTGACGATGCTGCTTTCCATACCATACATCTTACGGTAGCCATTTTAATTGCTCTCACTTTCATCGGTAACATTAAATTTGAGGGAATGTTCTAATATATTTGGGAAACTGTGTAGATTGGGCATGAATCGGCACCAGATTATGAGGCTGCGGCCAGGATATCAGAGAGACTGAACAAGTTTGTCGATGATGCTGATGCATGAGAGCTGGTGTGTAAACAATCTGAATTACCCTATTCTGATAGATCATGTAGGTGCCATTGCCACGTAATTAATGCTGCTTCATGCTAGTGTTATTGCCTATAATGTTCCAAGTTTCTATTTGAAACAAGTATACTGCACATTATAACCTAGTTAAACTAAGGATTAAAACATTAGTAAGTACTTTATATGTTTTTGCTTTTGCTTGGACATATATTGTTGATCTTTCACTCGTTCTATATTTTTTTATGTATTTTCATTAGACATTAAATGTTCTTTCTCTCGAGTCTTTTAGGAAGTTATATAATACTTAAAGGTTTAATTAGTGAAATATTGTTCTTAATTTTTTTTAGGGAAATGATGATTATGATAAATTATTTAGAAAGATAGGTTGAATGTATAATAATTAGTAAAGTTGTATGGAGTTGTGGACGACTTTGCTCTCATATTTTTTTTCACAATTTCGATATATATATATATATATATATATATAAGAAAATAGAGATACATGAATTAAAATTAGAAATTTTAGATATTGTGAGTTTAAAAAATTAATAATATTGTAAAATTTTAAAAAGATAGTTTAAATTAGTGCACAAAGTTATGAAATTTCAAAGTTCTATATTATACTTATAGTTAAAACACTGAATTTTAATTCCCTTAAACTTCTTGTTAACTTAACGAAGCAATTTCTTGAAGAAAAAAATATTTTAGTTCATGCATTTTTATGTTCGTATAATTTGATCCTTAAATAGTAAAAAACAAATATTACAATCGTTGACAATTGACGATAACTTTTCAGATTATTATACATCTACCTCAAACTCATAAATAAATTACAAACAATATTATTTCTAAAAATCAACAAAAATATTTCACAAATTTAGTCTACAATAAATTATTGATCCTATATAGGCTATCATTTCATGTCCCATGCTTTAGTGTGATGTTGAAAATGGTCCATCATATGGAACTATGGAAGTATGTACCATCTGCACCCAGCCAGTTTCTGAGATTTTAATGGTTTGGGTCGAATATAAAATTAAGTCCCTAATAACAAGTATTACCAAAGATGAATCAAAGAATATTAAGTGAAAAATAATTTTAAAATGTCACAGCATCGCTGTTAATTTTTAACGATGATAACAAAAAAAAACAAAATACAACATTAAATATGAATTTAAAAAAATAATTGGATAGTCAAAACAAAATAAAATAAAGAGTACCTAAATAAATAATTATTCTTTTTAATTATATATAATTTTATAATTTTAGTCCTGAAAAGTGAGAGCCCTAGACGAGTGTCCCTTTTTCCGATGCTCAGAGACGGATCCACCTGCATATCCATCATTTGGGCTACCATGCAGTCTATTGCCCTATTTTTCGCCCGTGAAACCCAAGATTAATATTCATGTTTCTTTGTTTTAAAGACCTTATTTGATGTTGATGTATTGGGGCTGAGACATATGGTTCAAATAAAGGGGTCCATATGCATAAGAAAGAAAGAAAGAAAGAACAAATTTACGTATGGCTCCTTGATTGATTACAAATTCATTTTTTATAATGGTAAATTTTGATATATGTATCGTTTATATTTAGGATTATTAACAAAATAATAATAAAATTTTGTATTCAATGCGTCAGTAGTATGAGTAAAATATAAAAGAAAAAGAATCTATCAAAAAAATATAGTGATAATTTTAATATAAAATGAAATTATTTTTATGTTAAGATAAAAAGTATGAGATTACTAAAAAAAAGAAGAAAATGGATATTTTTTGGAACCACGTACTTTATTACATACGAAAAGTTGTCATGAATGACATAATTTTATTTTCCTATGGTTCCCTCCTCGTCGAAAAGTAATGTCAGTTTAGACATTAAGCTCTCCCCATATGTCCACTCCAAATAACCTGATTTTTCTCTTAATTTCAATTTTGAACATGCTCTGAGGCTCTTCATCGTCTTGCCGATGCCTTTCTATAAATGACTCATCATTTGCTTTAAGACCTTTCTCCATTGAAAATGTGGCCAACTAAAAAACACATGATTCCCGAGTTGTTCATACGCATGAAATGTGCCTAGAAATGTCCACTTTTTTCTCAGACTATCTATAACGTCAATGGAGAACAATTGACCTTCTTCGAAATCGAAAAAGGCCGAAACAGCAACAAATGGGAACAAAATCATGTGTCGGTCCACTTCCATTTGAGTTAATCGCCTAGCGAACCTAGCCCTTTGTTGTCCATTTTCCATGTTTGGGAACTGATGTAAATCTTAATGTGTAACTTCAAGTTGATATGTGAGGATATTGTGAAAATAACACTTATCAAAGTTGTTTATATATTTAACCAAAAAATATGTCTTTTTAATGAATAAATAGATACTACTTGAATGAAAAGGCATACAATTTGAATAGTCGAAGGCTTCCCTAACCGATGAACAAACATTACTTTTCGTCATTATTCTTTAATATTGTTCCTTCATAGAACCATGTAACACAGGCTCCACAAAACAGCCTTTCACAAAAGGATCCTACGTATAATATTATACGATTTTTTTGTCCATACGTTTTGAATAATATAAATAATCAATTTAAACAATAAAACCAATATGAAAAGAATACGACAATTTTATGCATTTATATGTATTGATAATGGTCCAAATTTCTTCAGTGGCAGTTCGATGAGATCAAGCCACTGTTCGCGTCCCAGAAAAAAGTCGAAGTTTTGTTTTGTTTGGTAAAATTAAGTTGCGCATGTACCCCTTGCAGTTTTCGTTTTTTCACGTCAAGTCCCTACGATTTTCTTTTGCTTGGAATTTAATACCTTATGCATTTAGATCAAGTTATAGGTTTTATTATATACTCATTTTTCTTCCGCTAATATCCATTCCATAAAGAGCCTTCCACTAAACCCGTGGAGGCTATTCCAACACATACTTCTCCAAATAAAACCCGCGCAAATAGCGTATTAAAAGCCCAAATCCCAAGCTAATGGCCTCAAGATAAATGATGGTTTCAGATGAAGATTATTAATAAAGATTCAGATAAGTTTTCAACTTATCTTAATCAATCGATACGTGTTAATATCAACGGTATATAAAGAATATGGGAAACTTAAGCGGAGAACAATCATTTCATGTTCCCATCTCTGTGTGTGTTTCTACGCTCTACTTCGAAAACATCCGCATTGATTGAATAAGGATTGTAATAATTTGGGGTCTAAATATGTCTTGTCCCTCTCAAATCGTGCATTATTGGGGGTCAAAACAATATGGCTTATGGGTAATAAAATCCCCAGTCCCACCAAGACAATCATGAATCCAAAAATGACCTCCTTTTCCTCCATTGGGTTTTCTTTTTTCTTGTGGTACCCTCCGTTGATCATTCATCCATGTCGGGACTAGAAAGATTCAAACCAGCATGAAGTCTTTGATAAATTGATTTTAGATCGTCTTTAACATGGGTTATGATGATTTTAAACTACATGAAAGTGGTAAATACTTTTTTTCGGTTCTTCAATTAATCAATCCCTGTCGAACTTCATATAGAGCCTTCAAGACTTCCATTATAAAGGAGGAAAAAGCCGAATTCTATCATTCCGGAAGCCCAACACAGCAACAGCTAGGCCTCCTATCAGACATGAAATGGACTTCATGAATCATTCTGCATACATTATAATTTATAAGTCGTAATGCTGGCCGAAATATTTCCAGCAACTCAACCTGAAGAAGCCCATATTTAGAAAAACTATCAACAACACCCATTTGGGATTAAGCAAGTCAAGTGAGTATTCGATCAAATTAAGCTAAGTTAAATTTAAGGATTAACTACACGGATGATCACTTATGTTTATATTTTATTCATTTTTTGTCACTGATTTCAAAATACATAAGATATGGT
The DNA here is from genome assembly GCF_006381635.1 of Hibiscus syriacus. Lineage (NCBI taxonomy): Eukaryota > Viridiplantae > Streptophyta > Magnoliopsida > Malvales > Malvaceae > Hibiscus > Hibiscus syriacus. Next base: position 162,006 of record NW_024063517.1, read on the forward strand.
CACTTTCGTTTTTATTTAATTAAGATATGATCACTTTGTTTTTGTTTTTTAAGATGTGATCACCATAGGTTAACTAGCATTAATATTTGGTATAATCACGCTTTTGGTTCTATATTTACATATTCTCTCAATGTAGTCGTACTTTTAATAAATTAAAATAAATTTTCCTCCAATCAAATTATGTCCGTGTTCATTGGTATCACGTGTCGTGTCATATGTAACCATTGAAGACTAACTTTTTTTAATTTAACAAAGCAAAGCATTAAATATATTGAATTAAAATAACTAAAATAAATTTTAGTCCCCAACCGAATGGTGACAATGGCATTTCTCCAGTGACACATGACATCATTCGATTCGAGAATTAAATTATTTTTAATTTATTAAAAGTATGAATAAATTAAGAGAATATGTAAATAAGAACTAAATATGTAATTACACCAAAATATCACGTCACTTAATCTTTAACTGGTAACTACAATTAACATGTGGTGATCATATTTTTTAATAAAATAAAAATAACTAAATCTTATATATTTTGAAATAGTGATAAAAAAATAGAGAAACACAATATAATTATCATACGCGTAGTTAACCTTTGAAAATGGTATTTTTTCAAAATCGAATTTTGTTCGAAACGTATAGGGGTACTTATTCTTACCTGGTCCCCGGAAGGAGTTTAAATTAAATTAAGGGTAAACTACTCCAATGGCCACTAATGTTTGGATAATCTTTCGTTTTCATCATTGATGTTTCAAAAATTACAAATAGATCACTAACGTTATCGTTTCTTACAAATTGCTCACTCGTCGTTAACAAGCATGATGAAAAACACATGTGGACTGTTAACAGCTATTAACAGCTTACATGGATGGTAATACATAATAGTCAATGTTATTTATATATTCTTTCAATTTGATCCTAGTTTTTAATAAATTAAATATATTTTTTTTAATTCTTATAAATAATATATTTTTATAAAAATAATTAAATGTTTAAGTCCAACTGCTTTAAAAAGAAATCAAATTTTAAAATTAGTTATAAAACAAATTATAACAAATAGGGTATTTTAAATACCATACTCTTTGTTATATCTTACCATTTTGCTTTCAATAGTAAAATAAAAACAGATGTCATGTAGCCAATCCTTTCCGAAGAACCAGCTTCAATTCACCAACTCAGATACCCATCCAATATCAGGAACTGTTGGTTGAAGACGACCAAGAGAATTTTCCTTGCTCAGCTTCGCATACATTCTTGCCCTTAGTCTCTCCCAGACTCCACTCTCTTCATCGCAGGTTCCTCTTCGAAAGCGTTGCATTCCCGGAAGTCATTTTCCGAGGTTAGACCGAGTAGGTGTACGGGTTGCAGTTGAAGGAGAGTTGCAAAAGTCGGGTGGAAGGTGGAACCACGAGGAGAACCGAATCCCGATCCCATTTGCAGTCCCTGGGAACACACAACTCAGATACCCATCCAATCAGGAACTGTTGGTTGAAGACGACCAAGAGAATTTTCCTTGCTCAGCTTCGCATACATTCTTGCCCTTAAGTCTCTCCCAGACTCCACTCTCTTCATCGCAGGTTCCTCTTCGAAAGCGTTGCATTCCCGGAAGTCATATTTGCCGAGGTTACGAGGAGAACCGAATCCCGATCCCGATCCCATTTGCAGTCCCTGGGAACAAGCACAACTCATTTTGGCCTTACCAAGCTGCAGACTTTATAGAAGCACCAAGTTCATTCACCGAATTAAATGAGCCACTGGGTACGTAGCAGGTGATTCAGAAGATGGGGATAAAGGAGGCGAATCCAAAATGGAAGTTGGTGAAGAACCAAACTCTGACGGTGGTGCATGGGAGAACCAAACATGATCCAAATCACCTAAACCGGATCCATTTCCTATCGGGTTTTGCTGTGGCAACACCAGAAGCTGTTCCGGCGTGTGAGCAAACAACAAACCATTCTTTTACAACTGGTTCCGTCATTGCAAGGCTGAGTACGATAACGAGCAGGGTGGAGCCAACACTCGAAAACGCCGTGAGCGAACTCACAGGAATCGCCTCTTTTACAGTTTCCTTTGCGAAAGTCGGGGCAAGCAGTTCTAGAGTAATGAAATTCCTCAAGTCCCTTCTTTGGGCCTTCTCACCAGGGTAGGCGTACGGACACTCGGTCCAGTCATGTGACCTTCCACGTGCGCACCTCCTCACCTTGAATTCGTACATCCGAAAATGTTGGCATAAAAATACATCGACAGGTAAGTTTGAATCCTCACTCGTCGACTCCGACTCGTTGTCATTTGACAGTAGATAACGGTGGATAGACGTGAGGTAATCGACGGGACAAGGACTATTAAGTGCATTGTTGTAGTTAAAGTTGACTGATGGAAAGCTAGACGAAGGTATTTCGATCGTGCAATTTTAATATTAAAATTAGGATTAAATTGAAAGAATATATACAAACATGGACTATTTGTGTAATTATACCATCCATGTAAGCCTGTTAACGGCTGTTAACAGTCCACGTGTGTTTTCCGTCATGCCTGTTAACGGCGAGTAACCAATTTGTAACAAACGATAACGTTAGTGTCTGATTTGTGACTTTTGAAACAGAAGTGGTGAAAATGAAAACATTCTAAACATTAGTGACTATTGGAGAGTTTACCCTTAAATTAATCCCCTTACGCTCATCAGGAAAATCCAATACAGTGATCAGTTGCAATGGGGGGAGTTTTCGAAGTAGGGGCAGTTGCGTTCAATCCCGACGGATGGGGACCGCCTGAATCAACCACCGGCACCCCACTAAGTACCACCACCACACTCCCTCCCCACGTCCCCTTCGCTACTTTCTCCCGCTCCGAATGGCTTGGCCGGATCGCCACTTTACCTGAAATTTACCCTCTTCAAATGCTAACGCATCAAACCGCCCTTCCTCTGGGAAGCCCGGATCAGCCGACTCTCCCTTCGACTTCTCTCTCGACCTCGATGCCTTCCCTCTCGCTAATGACGACGGTTCCGCCTTTCGCTTAGTCGACGCCAAGCCTCCACCTCGTCCTAAGTTTGGCCCTAAGTGGCGTTTCAACCGACACCGACCTCAATTCCCACAACGACGAGATGAAGAAGTGGAGGTCCGCAAAAGAGAGGCTGAGAAGGAGCGAGCGCGCCGCGACCGTCTTTATAATCTCAACCGGTCCAATCAGAACCAGCAACGTCGTGAAGCTGCGATCTTCAAATCCTCCGTTGATATCCAACCGGAATGGAACATGCTCAAACAAATTCCCTTCTCTACATTCTCCAAATTATCCTTTTCCGTCGCCGACCCCGAAGACTTACTTTTCTGCTGTGCTTTAGAGTATTACAATAGGTCCTTTGATCGAATCACCCGTAAGAACGAACGTAGACTGAGAGATTCAAAAACAGAAACTTCTTTAAAGTTACAACTACTGACGATCCGGTCATCCGGAGGTTGGCACCGTTTTTGCGACTGATACGGTGATACGATTTCTGGCAACGTTGATGTGTGCACCCAGGTCAGTTTATTCCTGGGATATTGTTGTTCAAAGCGTTGGGAATAAACTATTTTTCGATAAAAGAGATGGGTCGCAATTAGATTTATTGTCGGTCCACGAAACTTCTCAGGAGCCATTACCCGAAGCTAAAGATGATATTAACTCTGCTTATTCGTTGAGTGTTGAAGCGGCCTTATAAACCAGAATTTTTCACAGCAGGTTTTGGTTGGGATGGAAATAAGGTGACTTTTGATGAGCCGAACCCATTTGCCAGTGAAGGTGATGAGGTGGCTTCCGTAGCTTATAGGTATAGAAGGTGGAAGCTCGACAATGATATGTATTTAGTTGCAAGGTGTGAGGTTTAGAGTGTTGTTGAGATTAACAACAAAACTCTTTCGTTACTTTGAACGCATTGAAGAGTTTGATTCCAAGTATTCTGGTGTTGATTGGAGGCAGAAGCTGGAGACGCAAAGGGGTGCAGTTTTGGCTACTGAGTTGAAGAATAATGCAAATCAGTTGGCAAAATGGACTGCGCTCAAGCGATTTTAGCCAGTGCGGATCTGATGAAATTGGGATATGTTACAAGAGTGCATCCTAGGGATCATTTTAACCATGTCATATTGAGTGTTGTTGGGTATAAACCAAGAGATTTTGCTTCACAATTTAACTTGAATACTTCGAATATGTGGGCTACCATCAAATCTATTGTCGACTTGTGTATGAAGTTAAATGAGGGGAAATATGTAGTTGTTAAGGATCCAGCCAAGCCTCAAGTGAGGATTTATGAGGTTTCGGCAGATGCTTTTGAGAATGATTACGTTGAGGAACCATTGCCCGAAGATGAACAGGTTCAGCCACCAACCGAGGATGCTGAAGGTGTGGAGGCAAATGACACCACAAATAACAATAAAGAGATTGAGGCACAAACTTAATAGCATATGATTCTTTGGGCTGTAATTCCTACTATTTTCAATTGCACTATGTGGTGTGACATGTGAGTATCTTAAAAGTCCATTCACTATGATATCTATACCTATTAATCGCCCATGTTCTTATCTTTCTACTTGCTGTTTTTTTATCCAGTTCTTTGCTAATGTTCTGGCATGCTATTATCTACCCAAGTTTACCATCATATCTATCAAATATTGTTATTTGAATTCTATACAAGCATTTATAGTTTCTTGTTTGTTCTGTTCGTGATAATTATCTGAAGATTATTCTGCGAATCATAAATTGACTCATTTTTCTAAATGATGGAGAGAAGAATGTGATAGCTGTTTAATTTATAGGTCTTTTTTCTTTTCAACTTGGGCCATTTAGTTTATTTCATCTGGGATTGTATGTTTAGACTACTATAATATTGAATCAAAAACACCTCCTGGATCTTGGATACACTACAAGATTAGTTTTGTAGAAAATAAACAGATTTATAGTATTAATGCTTAGTATATTCACTGTCCAATTAACACCGGCTTTTGCTAGATTATATGACTCATAATTAATTGCTATAGATTAACTGACTCGTACCACGTACGGGATCAAACTACCAAAGATAACAAGGCTTGTGATACACTCACTCATTAAAAAAATATATTATCCTTTTTTCAATACTTATATTATACTATGTTGGATTATTATTAGTAAATTAATTATGATTGTAATTATAGTTGATAATACATATATTTTCATTGATATTATAAGGGTAAATTATGTGTTTAGTACATAAATTGTCAGTTTTGGTCTGTTTTAATATATAAACTTTCAATTTCTTCAAAATCATACCTAAAGTTTAGTTTTTTGTTTCATTTTAGTACACCACCATAAAAAACTTTAGTTTTTGTTTCATTTTAGTATCCCGTTCAAAATTTAACGTTAATTTTTTTTTTAAAAAAAATGAAAGTTTAGATACTAAAACGGACCAAAACTGATAGTTTAGGTACTAAACGTGTTAAGTTTTTAATGATGAGGTACTAAAATGAAATGAAAACTAAACGTTAGGTAAGATTTTGAAAAAAATCAAAAGTTTAAGTACTAAAACATATCAAAATTAATAATTTAAGTACTAAATGTGTAGTTTACCCTTATTGTAATTATGAATTTCAAATATATTGACATCATATATTTACAAACTAGTACTCCCTCCTCCGTCCCATAAAAACTCTCTTGTTGACTTTTAAAAAGTCAACATTTTTAAAATTTGACCTTCATTATTTTAATATTTTAAATAATTAAAATTTATAAAATATATATTTGAAAACTAGTTGATTGAATGTTTTTAAAATATATTTGTACATATTTTTATCAATTATAAATTTTAAATAATAATTAGTCAAAATTAAAAAAAAAAGATAAAAAAGTCAATAATGGATAGTTTTTATGGGATAGAGGGGAATATAAATTTAAATGAAAAGAACTATAATAATTTATCATAATTTTATATAAATTAAAAGTAAAAAAGTAAAAACAAAAACAAAAAACAAATGTAAGAACAAGCATAATTTTATACTCATAATTTGTAACTTTATATTGCATAAACCAACTTATCATCAATTAATCTAGTTGTGTAAATGAAGAAAGGAGAAGGTAATATTTATTCGGAAGACTCTCAACCATTTGATAATAAATATTCAAATATTTTATAGTCATCATATCTGAACTCGAAATGTTTAGGAATTTATTTCAATAAGTGAAATATTTAGATTCTATAGACATCATATTTGAATTCGAAAATTTTAAGAATTTATTTTAACAAAAGAAATATTTATTTCATGCCTTTAGTACACATTCCTTACCATGAGTGGGGAGCTTTCCCTATTTGTTTCATGTTTAAAAATCAACTGAAGCTCCACTGAATATGTCCTTGTTTGTCACCTCCTCAGCAGTGGCATTTACTCTATCTAATCAACAGATTTTGGCATGTGGTTTATTGCTTCCTCCATTATTTCTAATCAATCAAAAATTTAGTTATATTGAAAATTTAAGAGTAAAATTATAAAATTTTATAGTGTTTAAAATTGGACTATTAATAATGAAAATAACAACTTTTAAAATTATAAAAATTTAAAAATTTTAAGATGTGTAATTTTCTTGAGTGTTATCTGAGATTATGTTTATTTATATACCTAGATCAATTAGCATAGGATTTTAATGTTTTAAATGAAAATTATTGTTTAACTATTTTTCTTTTAATTAATTAAATAAATTATATTTTGGTACAAATTAATTTTTTAATTATTAAACTTCATTAACAATTGTATGTAATTATACATACATATGTAATTGATGAATATTATGCTGAAATTAGACTAATGTTTACTTGAGATTAAGCATCTTAATTAGAAGCAATATTTGTGGATTTATTTTTAATATATGCAAAATTTTATATATTAAACTAAATTGATTTGTAAAATAGTACATCCATCGTTTCGGTTCTGATTATCTCGATGAAAACTTAAGTTCAATCGAGAAGGGATGAATCTTTTAATTATGTGTCTGGTAATGTTGTCCAAAAGTACTTTTAGTTAAAAAGTTTGTTTTGACCGTAAATGATCCGTTTGGTAATGCTTTCTAAAAGTACTAGTAGCTTAAAAGTCCTTTTGACCGCAAAATCAATGGTAAACAGGTAAAAAATGAAAAATAATATGATGGAAACGGTGGTTTCAAACCAACCGCAAAATGATTTTTAGCTTTTTTATTTTCAACTTTGCAATTGGAAGCAAATTACAATTTTTTCCCTTACTAATACACGGGCTCTATAATACCCCAAATTTGGTTAGTGGTCAAAATGTAAGTTTTAAAAGTCTAGTGGCAAAGTATAAACTTTGTAAAAGTTTAGGAACCAAAAATATAATTTTTAAAATTTTTATATTTTGGACTGTAAATGAATAGTTTATTTCAAAATTTACCTTTTGTGGGAATCAAAATTTTGATTCGGAATTTGTAGTAAAAGTTATAAAGTAGTAAGGTTCGATATGAATTCGAATAATCAGATCGAACCATAATTTCACGAAAATTTGAAAGATGATGGAAAAATGTTAGAAATATTATTTTCATAATTTAGAACAGTGACATTTAATATGGATAAGTGGAATTAAGGTCGATTTTCCATGTTAAGCTAAAATTGTGAAATTAGGAGATTAAATTGCAAGGGCAAAGGTGGAAAGTGGATTTTTATTTGTTCATTTTTTACTTTGGAATATTAAAATGGAAGATATTCCAATGGCAAGTTAAAATTATCATGTTTCATTAAGGGTAGAATGATAATTTCAAATTAATTGAATTTTAAATTCATGTATATTAGATTAAGCCAAGTGTATTATGTTTTAATTAAAGAAAAATAAAAAAAATTCAGATTCTTCCAGCCCCAAAATGTGAACCACCATATCTAGATTTTGATAAATCTTGTGATTGAACCGAGTCAAAAGCGAAGGATCAAACACGTGATTAAAAAAAGATATCGTCATTAAAGGTTCGATAGTGAGGCAAGTAAGATGAATGCATTTTATTTATTTAAATCTACTGATTGAGGATGCTTTGCTATAAGTCAACCTCGTATGATTTTTAAAGAATGTTTTGAATCAAATTATGAAATATTTCCTTAAAATTTAATGAAACAATTTATGTTTTATTTAGGGTATGAACTGCTTAATTTACCAATTTTCGATAAATGATATTTAGATGTGTTATTGACCGGATATATTGGATATATATATTATGATATGATTTTATCGTAAATCTCATTGTATGTTACATGGAGAGTCGTAAGTACAATTGACATGCCATAAGGTGTAGCGATCAGTGTTTAGTGTTATTGACATAGTACATTTATGTACTTCACGTGTGGTACCTATGGTGCAATTGATATGGGAACTTACGAGTGCGGATTACTTGTAATGCCTAAAAAATTGATTAGTGACTAAAATGTAACTTTTAAAAATTTAGTGGTCAAAGTAGAAACTTGAAAAGTTTAAGGATCAAAGATGTAATTTTCCCAAAAGTTTATCTTTAAGAATGAATTCTCTATGGAATTCAAATTTTGATCCGAAATTTGTGTAAAGAGCTATTAAGCGATAAAGCTAGATAAAATATTTGAATAATTGAATCGAATGTAACACCTTCGACCCGTATCCGACCCAAATATGAATCTGAGATGTCACATTGACTTTTCAAAGCTTTGACCATTTGAAAATCTGATTAAAATTTGACTTTTATTTTTATTTGAGTGGTGAAGCCCTCAATAACACTAATAAAAATCAAAAGTTACTATTAAACGAGGAAAACAAATATCTAATATATTTACATAAAGTTTAATTTGTAAAGTTACAAAACATATCAGAGCATTTGTGATTTTAACAATTTTAGTATATGCCAACCAAATTGCAAAATAACAAAACACATACTGTTCAAATCGATATGATCTGATCTTCTCCAACGTGTATTTTGTCTTGTATTAACTTTACTCTTCGGGCCTCTTTGAACCTACGTGTGAATTTAAATACTTAAATTGACCGAAATGAATAATTTAAGCACTAAATGATTAATTTAACCTAAGTTCTAAGATGTAATAATAGATAGTGCCACTAGAATTAACACAGATTAAATAAACTATAAATGTTTTGTTTCTTCTGTTTTCTAAATAATCTAGACTACATTAGACTACAAGCCCTTCCCAGTCCCCAGACCTCAATAAACAGCCTATTTCATGATTAAAAACGGCAGAGAAACAGGCTTAAACCCCTGTAAATACCTCATTACAACTTTCATCATCTCCTTACTCGTCTATAAAGTATTGCACAATATGGGGGTAGATCTAGTAGTCAAAGCTCTTCTGCTTGTGCAGCTTACGAACCTGTTACTGAGCAGCTTCGCTGTCTCAGGTCCCATTTTGCCTCAGGCTTCGCCTCTTCACCTTGCAGTTTCACCTGTAAAGCAACCTATTCCCCCGCCAAGCCGCCACCACCACCCTCACCCACCCACCCCCAACCTATCCTCCTAAAGCCCCCACTCCTGCACCACCCAAGCCACCAGTTCATCCTCCAAAAAAGCCACCGACCACTAAACCACCCACTTACCTGCCAGCCAAGCAACCAGTTCATCCTCCAACTAAGCCACCAACCATTAAACCACCGACATATCCGCCACCCAAGCCACCAGTTCATCCTACAACTAAGCCACCAACTACCAAACCGCCGACCTACCCGCCACCTAAGTCACCAGTTCATCCTCCAACTAAGCCACCAAAAACCAAACCGCCGACTTACCCGCCACCCAAGTCACCAGTTCATCCTCCAACAACTAAGCCACCAAGCAAGCCTCCAACTAAGCCACCATCTCCACCGGCCAAGCAACCGCCTAACCCAAAACGTCAAATCAATGATGTGGCAGTGCAGGGCGTTGTTTATTGCAAGTCATGCAAGTACGCTGGAGTCGACACACTTTTGGGAGCTAAACCAGTTCTTGGTTTGTTCAAAACCTATTCTTATTCGTTAAAACTAAAACTTTCAGTAGAATGCTTAATGTTGTACCCGATTACTTCACTTCATTCTTTTGCATTGAGAGAGTCATTAGGAATAGTCTTATTTCAATAGGCGTGCAAGTACAACTTTTGTCTACCTGTAAAGATATTATAATCAATGCTAACCATGCATATTCAGAATTATTTCAGCAGGTATCAGATGTATAATGATTTTCTGACGTGATTTGGCATTTTGTATCAATGGAAACATGCATTTTGTGTTGCCTCCAACTTCCAGATATCAGGAGCTTGGCGTTTTATGAATTAAAGCGGCAGCAAATTAACTTTCCTTTTTTCTCTCTTTCGATATGGCTCGCATTTCTATGTGTGTGTAACATAAATAGCTGGCATGCATTGTTATGGTACCCTTGGCAGTTTACTTTTTATCCATTGCATGTGTAAAACTAATTAACCTATGCTCGAGTACTGACGCAACTGAACGCTTTGGGATTGTGTTTGGCAGGTGCCACTGTAAGGCTATCATGCAAGGACTCTAAGAACGATCTAACCGTCCAATTCACGACCGACAAGAATGGCTATTTCTTCCTTATAGCACCAAATACCATCTACAATTTTAGCCTTCGGAACTGCTCGGTCTCTCTCGCTTTTCATCGCCGTTGAAATCATGCAGCAAACCGTTTAATCTGAACGGTGGACTGAAAGGTGCCCCCTTGAAGCCCCAGAATTCATCTACTTCAAAGAAGCTCCCATATGTTCTCTACAGCGTTGGATCATTCGCTTTCGAGCCCAAATGTCACTAGAACTAGAAATCGACAAAGCCACTTTTGAGCTCTCATTCTTTTTCCATTGTTAGTTTGTGTTCCAAGTCTGTCGACTTTTAATGTAATGGCATCGTGTTATGTGTGTGTTGTTTTGGCTGACAATAAGTTATCGTAATTATACAGAAATAGATTAGTACTGTGGATGAATAAAGTAAATCGTTGTTTGTTTTTAACTGTTTCTTCTCATTTCTAATTTGGGATATGAAGAACGTTCCACGACAATTCATCCCAAAGTACCTTCCCCTCTTCTATTATTTCATACCAGATTTTTGATGCATACATATAAGCATCATATGGCACCCCTTAACACTGTTGCAGCTATATTCCTCATTCTTATATTTTTCTTCAAAATCCATTTGTGCGAACTTATTTTTCATGAGAAAAATTATAATAGTGAATATATTACGGAGTCACTATTATTATTCATAATTATGATAAAAATATTTTATCACTAATCTTAGTTGATGATTTATGGCGACAATATTTTTTATCACTATTGAAGTGAATAGTTGTGTCATGCTTATATTGGGTCACTAATCAAATGCTTGAATTGACATTTCCTTTTTAAATAATAAACAATATAATAATTATAATATATTAAGTGGTTACTATTATTTTAATATTTATCTTCCATGAACGTTTTTTATATGAGAAATCATATAAAATTTAATTAAATTATTCTTATAATAATAATTAATATTACATACATTACAATAAATAAAATTAATTCTAACAATAGTTTAACATAAATATTATTTTTTGTCAACAACATATATTTCTTTCTTAACACATTTATTAGGCATTGCACTCTTTCCCTCAAGGTCTCAGGTTCGATCATCTTAAATACTATTTATTGTATTGATTTATCAAAAAATAACATGTTAAACAACAACTAGATGATCTAGCAAGGTGAGACTCAAACACTAAACCAACAACCGATGACTGCAACGCAAGTTCCTAAAGAAGATGGATAAAACTAAAAATGTAAATTCTACTATAATTGGTTGCATAATAAATTTTAATTAATTTAGTTATATAGTTGTGATAAAATATTTGACACTAATAAGGATGATATTAGTGTCTAAAGTTTTGTGTAACATCATAATCCAATACGACCCGAAGATCAACGAATTATAACGTCACACGGACCTCTGGAATGGGTCACCCGAAATTTTTCTTTTCTTTTTTAAAAATATAACATATGCATATAAATCCATAATTTGACATTTATAATAAAATAAGTACATAATACTTGTTTACATATACGGGAGCCCCCAAAATAACATAAAGATTTAAATTTACAAAACATTTAGACATATCGTTTTGACTCGACATACATGAGTTCATTTACAATACATGGCCACAAAAATACAAGCCGAGACGTACTCGAAAGCTGGCAGCTGGTTTCTATAAGGTCTAGGTGATATCTCCTCCAAAAGCTCTCGTTACTAACCTGCACATAGAAACAAATTATAAACGATGTTCTCACAAGCTCAGTGCCACACTAATAACCAACTACACTACATGCATCCTATATTAAACATATTTAAAACATTCTTAAAATATACTTGTTAGCATACGAGTATGCTAAGCTAAGTCATACATACAAAGGTAGGCATCATGGTACAACTGAGGGGCTACATATCGGAGCTTACGCACCTTTCTATCCTACCTATGGTGGAAATCTGAAATTTTACATCAGATTGCGTCACCTGGCTAACTTGCTCCATCGAGCATTGGGGCATCTACACCCAATTAGCAAAGAAGTGCCTAGTATACTATCTTAGGGTTAGTCATATCTTAACATACAATTGTCCCCCTGTTTTATAGGGATTCGAGTGTCCATTTTGTTTCTCGAACATCACATAAGGCCAATCTCATGATTCCTTAAGTTATCGGGTTTCTAAATAAAATTAAACTTATTAATATTGTTTTCACTTGATGTCTTATTGAAGGATTAAAGAGTGGTTTGGGTCCCTCGATCGTGTTTCTAAAACTTCCATAACTACTTATCTTTGAAACTAAGATAATATCGATACTGCCTTATCAGCATCGATACCCCCATTAAAGTATCGATACCAAAAGCTTAACAATGACCTTGAGAAAATGATTAGTATCGATACTCAACCTTTGGTATCAATACTCCCATGAGTATCAGTACCAAAATGGTGTTTTGAAAAATCGATATCGAGACCCCTCCTTCAGGTACCGTGTCTGTCGCATCGATACACTAGGTATGAGTATCGATACTTTTACCTAAAAACTAATATATTTTTACCTTGTATAAGAACAATATCGATACTGGACCTTACAGTATCGATATAACACCTGAAAATGCCATGTTTGAGCATCTTCAACCTTTCTAAACCATCTTAAAGGCCCTAAGGAGGTACTCAAACGTTATTAGTGTATTATTTGAACTTAATAAGGTCATAAAGAATAATCATATAACATAAAAACACATAAATGTGAGATTTACCATGAACATGCTCTTAATCATTCAAAAGCTAATGCAAGATATATAAATGCATTGTAAAGCTTACAAATGGTATAGGAAGGTTAGAAGGGTGTTACCTTAAGGTCTTGGTAGCTGGAAATCATCCCAAATTACCCAAAAGTTAACTTTTCCTTTCCCCCTGCTTTGGACCCTTCTCCAACTTCTTTCACTAATACATAAGGAAATGGTGTTACTAACTTATTTTTGAGACTTTTGGAAATATATAAACATTTCTTAAAGTTCATCCTACCCCAAACCAACTAAAATCCTTAAATTTCATAAACCCCGCTAAAACTCATTTTTGGTTCAAATCTTAAAACTTGACATATGGGACTTGAAATGAAGCTCTTGGAAATGAGAATAACCTTCTTACCTTAAATAAACCCAACTAAGAGTTGAAATTCTTAAAGCTTAAATCTTTGCTTCCTTTAAAAGAGATGAAAATGAAGAGAAGAGAGGAAGAGTGTTTGCTGAGGAAATGGGGAGTGGTTTACATTGATAACATAGAAAAATAAGGGGTTTTAGATCTTGATTTGAAAAGTAGGAAATTTGTACTTTAGGTCCTCTTCTTTTGAATTCTTAATGGACTTATCCCAAGACCTAATACTTGGGCTCACATCCAAGCCCAATTCTCACTTAATTAGATCCTCACTTTCTAATAAGTCCTTTGGGTTCTATTTACAAGTCTCGGGTCAGCCCGAACTACTAACCCGGAATTTGAGATATTACATTTTGTCAATGTTATTAATATTTCTGTGTCAAAAAACGTAGTCACAAAAAATACAAGTAATTGTGACAATTCTTTAAATCCGTCACTAATATAATATTGATTATCGAACATTTGATCACTAAAAATCACTTAGTGTGACAACATTGGTGGTCACAGAATATACTTTTAGTGTCAAATAAATTTATCATAATTTCTATTGATAATAGTATCAAACATTTGGTTACTGAAAAATACTTAGTGTGATAATATTGGTGGTCACAAAATATTTTTTTAGTGTCAAAAAAATTCATCACAATTTATATTGATAATTGTGTCGAATAGATGGTCACAAAAAAAATGATAAATTGTGATAATTTTTAGAATAATTGTCACTAATATAATAGTGATGGGTTTATTAGCGACGACAAGTGACAACTTGAAAATTTTGTCAGTGTACATTTTAGTGTCTAAATAATGCTTTTAGTGACCATTTTCATTTTCACTAAAGGTGCATTTTCTTGTAGTGTGTCGCCTAAAGAGAGCCATGCTCTATCATAATAGGAAGCTTGATTTAGATCCTTCAAACCAAGACAAGCTTTTCAGAAGAAGAAAAAAACTGGAGCTTAATCGACTAATATGCTGTAGCATAGCCTTTGGCAAGAAGAGCTGCCTATTCCAGTAGTTTTGAATGCTGAAAACTATAGATTACATAAGCGGTGCTTTACCAGCGTATAGATAAATGTTTGGCAGCTCAACTATTAAGTCTAGCAGTAACTTTGTCTATGAGCGGAATACAATCTTCCACCCGAACTGAGCTGCAATCCAGAGAACTCGTACAACTTTTGCAAGACACTGAAGACAGTCCAATCCCTCTCACATAATTAAGATTAACAAATTGTCAGCAAAACAAGGATTTGTCGATCTCATCCTATGGCACTTTGGGCGATACTTTAGACAGCCCTTTGCTAGTTGTAACATCAACCAATTTAGAAAGAGTGTTTATAGAAAGTAGAAAAAGATAGAGGACAACGGATCCCCCACCGAACCGCTGCAGCACCTTTGAAATACCCCAAAAGACCCCAATTCAAGAATATAGAGAACCTAGGAGTAGTAATGCACTCATTTGTCCAGTTTAAAGTTTTCTCAGACATCTCCAAAGCAATTAGCACATCCAAAATAAGTTCCAATTCAGGGAATAAAAAACCTTCTACGAGTCAAATTTGAATGCCATAAGAGTATTGCCTGTTATGCTTCTCCCGTCGCAGAGGCAATTTTGCTAGAGATGAAAGTGTGCTGCTATCCCCTTTGATTTTCATTTGATCAATATGGGCCAGCAACAAATTATGCCATACAGAACAGGAGGATTCAAAATGAAACGCACAAAAAAAATAGTTGCCATAATTTCTAGCATGCAAATATAAGGATGGAAGTGCGTCAATGCCTTTGCGAGAAAGGCATCAGCACATGTTATATGATATAGACTTTTTCATTTCCTTTTTTCATGCAGAGACGCGAATAAGCTTAAACGGATATATTGGGCTGTTTATCCTTTTTTGTAAAGACAGGAGAAACGATAACCAAGGACTTTAGAAAGATTAAATCTGAGCTATTGGGCCGTTATCTGGCTAGCTCACAGTCTGTTAAATTTGTTAGGATTGGATGTTAGTTTTGAGTTTGCTATACTTGGGCTTTATGAGCCACGTCTGTGTATCGGGCTGAAGAACTCTCTTTAAAACCAGTAGTTGTAATTTTTCATATTTACTGATTCATATCGGTAAAATCAATACTTGTATCGGGGGGTTGACTATCGGTGAAATTATGGAGGGTGGTAAGGGTTTGCATTTAGCCAGTAATCTACATTTCCAAAGAATGATTGTCGAGGTTAGCGTTCTACTGATGATGCAGCTGTTACGCCGTCCACTGAACAATGACCGCTTCATTGAATTACTATTGAAAGATATAAGGATGATATTGCAGAAGGATGGACACTGTAAATTGGATATATTCTCTGAAAAGGCAATATAATTCGGCCTTGTTAGACTGAGGCTATGATTTTAAAGGTCATTCTTAATTTAGTGCATTTGCTGGTAGCAGATGCTCTGCACAGAGACGAGAGACGGTAGTTTTTCAATTTTGTAGCTCTCGCCTTTCGTAGGAAAAAAAATACACGGTCAGACAATACAAAGAGACACTTTAAGTCGAGGTCTCACACGGTCAGACAATACAAAGAGACACTTTAAGTCGAGGTCTCATAAGACTTCGATTGAAACTCTGTTATGGTCCCACCCCTTTCGTCTCAAATTCCACACACCACCAATCGCATGTCACCACTCGCCTTTTACTCTCTTTTCGATCCGCACTCTCGCCTTTAGTGCGTGTTTTCAGCCCCCTTTAATTATTATATATTGATGGACGAGTCAATTCAATGTTGGGGCAAATACAAATAATGGTCAAAGCTGTTTCGATTTTAATCTTAAACGATATTACTTGCTGTGCTCGCAAATAAATGAATCAAACCCATTTTCATTTATGATGACATTATTGGTAATATGGTGGATAATATATTTTAAAAAATGATACTTAAAGATATGCTTGGCAATACAAGTATCCAAAGGAAAAGGGAAAGACTCGTATGGCATGCGAGAGGTGGGCAATAAATTTCTTATGATGAGCGCGCGTGGGCACCACAACCATAAATTAGGGTGAACGGGTAATGGATGGACCCGAAAGTCCCCACCAAAACATTTATTACCAAAAACTCTTGCTCTTCAAATCTAATCCCCTCGGTTAGTTCTTAACCTCTCCACTTCTTTCCCTCTTCATTTCCATTTTTTTCTAAAATCTCCGTTCCTTCAAAAGATTAAACGCCCAAAATTTATAATAAATGGAAACCTCTCCGAGGCCGAGCTCCAATCCGAGTTTCCTTCCATCTCCGAAAAGCGTCAGCAGCAACGACCACACCGGCCCACCACCGCCTCAACAGCCCAGACCCATCACCAGATCTGAACCCGCTAACCCCTACCCGACTACCTTCGTCCAAGCCGACACTTCATCTTTCAAGCAAGTGGTACAGATGCTCACCGGATCTTCCGAGACGGTCAAGCTAGCTTCTTCCACCAAACCAACTCCTTCCCCTCTGTCCGAGCCGAACTCCAACCCGAAAACTCATATCCCTCCCATCAAATCCATTCCCAAAAACAAGCAGAATTCTGGGTTTAGGCTTTACGAACGGAGGAGCTCTCTCAAGAACCTCAAAATCAATCCCTTGAACCCGGCTTTCAACTCCAGCAATTCCGGGTTTTCCCCTACGAAACCCGAAATACTCTCTCCTAGCATTCTTGACTTCCCTTCTTTGGCTCTTAGCCCGGTTACTCCTTTGATATTCGACCCGTTTGACCGAATTGGAGCTGGTATTTACCCGAATTGTCCCAATAATAATGCGAAACTAGATAAGGAAGCTGAAGACAAGGCAATTAAAGAGAAGTGTTTTTATTTGCATCCATCACCGGCATCTACACCGCGGGATTCGGAGCTTAGGCTTCTCCCACTTTTTCCAGTTACTTCACCCCGAGTTTCAGGTTCTTCTACTTCTTAAACTAAAATAAATCGACCTTTTTTAGTTTTCGCTTCTTTTTTTGACGTTATTATTGTAAGAGTTTTACATATTGTTGGGGCAGTGAAGATTGGGAATTGGAAAGAAACGAGACAGGATTTGTAATGTTGGTTGTCGGATACTTTCAAAGGAATGAAGATAAAAATCTTTGCTTCAATTGTAAAAGTTCATACTTTGTTTGACTTCATCTTTCTTTTCTTTTCTTTTGTTTGGATGCTTGGAAATTTAAGACTAAATTTGAGTGAAGAAAACAAGAACATAAATGAAAATTCAAGACTTAGTGGTTAATGTATGTGCTGGATGGCTGTGAACTCAACTGAAAAGGGCGAATAAGTGATTTTTTTAATTTTTTTTACGCAGCGCTAGTCGATTTCTTTACCTATCATCAATAAATGTAAAAGGTCAAAAAGTGATCGAGTCTTGGATCCAAAATCAGATCCTTTTGCTTGTAAGACATTAATAAACATCATAAAAAGTGCAGATGATATGAGTGGGAGTTGAAATTGAAAAAAGAGGGGGAAAAAAAGAGATTTGTTCGTATCAAATCAAATGGCAAAAGCAGCTTTAGGCTAGCTGGCATTGAAAGATGGCAAGGAATCTTGACTCTTTGTTTTTCTTTCTTTTTGAGAAGGCAAAACATATAGATGCTATTGGTGTGAGAGGCAGGCATTTCTATGTGCTTTTTTTTTTACTTTAATTATAACTTTCTAAATACTCTGAATTTTTTTTTAATATATATTTACTTCTTACTGATCCCGTGCCACTATGGGTAGATCCACCATAACCAGTCATTATGGGGAAAATATGTAATTGTTGGGATATGAAACCTGTTGCATTCAATCTTTGCCACTTGATGAGAACTTTTAATGAATTTTAAAAGTTACAACTTATAGTGGACTTGTGATATTTGGTCATAAAGGGGTGTCAGTTGATGTATATTGGTGGTGGGGTCTAATATTTTCAAAAAAAATAAAAAATAAATCTAGTGGCCTTGTTGACCAATTTGGTACCAATTTCAGCCGCACAGGGGCATTTTATTAGGACGATGAACTCAAAAGGACCCACATGGATAAGGGGTGGAAGGAAAGAGAAGGCACAATGACCCCATTTTTTAATCTTTAAAATTTTCCTTTTAAGTTGCTTGAGTTGGAGGGTACTTTTAATGTTTACAAGAGAACTCTGAATTGTTTTAAAAGCAATCGTGCAAAGGTAGTTCCTCTTTCTTTGAATATTGGACTCTAACATTGTTTAAAGTCCCTATCTTTGTTGACTAAAAAGAAAAATAAAATTAAAGTGTCCGGAACTGTCGTAAATGGTGACATGAGGAAGTGCAGGTGGGAAGGGAAAGTGGGAGTGGTGATGATGAAAGGCAAGGAAAACAGAGAACATGGTGGGGGGAGTTACCTGTTTTTGCCTTAGGGTTGGTTGTTTTTATGCGACTCTGCTATCGGTTTCAACTTTGAACAATTATTATGCATACAGTGCGGCGGTTGGTGGTCATTTAATCTTAATTGTCAAATTTGAATCTTCCATGTGCACTGTTCCTATACATTTTCGGATCAAGCGGGCCCTCTGCTCAGCCCTTTTTCTCCCAGGATTATCAGTTAATTCAACTTACAAATTCATGCATTCCACAGTGAATCAATTTACTTTTTGATTGTTAAAGATAGATTCTAACGGAGACGTCATCAAATTTGTTTGTGGCAATGCAGATGTCCAGAATTAGAATGTTGACGAAGTTCAACATGTTGAACATTTGTTACAGAAATGACGTTTGAAATCAGATAGATAATAATACTAGGAAATGACGAAATCTTGGCTGCACCCGTTTCTCTCCAAATTGTCACACACTAAAGATGATAAGGTTACGGACGACTTCACGGAACCTGCAACAAAAATATCTTACGCTCAATTTCTGTTAAATTCGGATGTGGGGATGAACACGGTGCTCATATCCGTTTCAACACCCGATGTCTCGGTCTAAGGACTAAATCTCAGGGGTTAGACGATTCATTTTAATAAAAAATAAAATAAATTTGTTTTTCAAAACTCGAACATTAGCAGGTTAACTTAGATGAATCCAAACATTCATGAATTGAGATGTTTTCTTACAAAGCGCCTTATTATTGTTAATTACCTTTCCAATCCACCTTAAAACTTAACAACCGAATTTCATAGACTCGAATTAGGTTATTTTAACAAAACATCACTTTTAAAAAATTATATTCTTAATTTGAAGTGTAAGTATTCAATTGCATTACAATGACTATTTTATGTTCTTCTCTACTGTCTAGGATGCTAAGGACATGATCCTTAAAGGATTAATTATTTAAATCGTGTGTGCATTTATCTAAGACATAATATTATAGAAGAATTATCTTTATATAAAAATGGTTGTCCCTTGTTCCCATATGTAATGGGGTAAGGGGAGGTAAGATAGTAGGCTGCCCCCAACACCAGGTTGAGAGCAGCTTCCATAGAAGACCTCCGAATTATGAAATGCCCTCCGTGAGACTCGATCCCACGACCTCAAGGTTAAGAACCTTGTGCTCGATCCCGTAGAAGAATTATCTTTATATGTTATTTTCTTTTCAATTTTTTATTATTCTTAATTCATCATTTTTCAAATGTGAATGGACGAAAAAATTATTATTCTTTTCTTCTTCCTTTTAATTATTATTATTTGAAATAAGATTCAAGGTGAAGCTGAATATGAATTGGCTTCTGTATATGAACTTTTATTGTGATAGAATGGATCCAATAATAGAGATTTTATGATTGAATCTGATATTTGGCCAATATTTTCCGATGAACATGATTATTGGCTTCTTTCACATTTCTTTTTTCGTTTTATTTGTTTACGCAACAGTTTTAAGGACGAGGATATTGGAAAATACTTCCCTAATCCCACAAATTGATTTGAAAATTAATTAGACAAAAGATGAACATTAATTAGTCATTTACCATCATTGATTTGAAAACATGAACTAGATAGATATTCAATATTAAGTTTTACTGTAAATTGCAGAATCTTTGTTTGCAATAAAATATACTTAAATCTTAAATAAAAGGAATGAAGAGGCCGAGAAGAAGAGAAGGAAGATGTTAATGATAGGATTTAGATCGATAAGTGACGGTGTCGGATCTCCGATCAGAGTGGATGTTGATTTGTAAGAAAATAAAGGAAGATAAGCCCTATTTAGTTAAAAAAAAAAGAATAATAAACTAAAAGATTTGTTGAAGGACCTAATTGATGTTTCACTAATAATTTAAAGATTAAATTAGATATTACTTTTATTAACTTGCAACATCATTAATTAACAAAATAATTTTATTATAAATCGCATAATTTTCAAGAATTTAGTGATGAAAAAGACACATGCACAAATATTAACAACTATTGGTATAATTTACCCATATAATGACGTCGCCTTACCAAGAATGATTTTTCTTCGTAAACTATTGAAATGATTACTTTTGCTTTATTTATATTAACTCATCAAATTATAAAAAGTGACGTTATGATTATTTATGCTATTTGCTTATAATTTTTTAATCTCGATTTATAATATTTTAAATTTTAAGATGTTAAAAATCATTAGTTTGATTATATGACACATTGATAAAATGGATTATAAATTTTAGATAAAATATTAATTTAACTCATAAACTGCAGATAAAATGTCATTTTGACTGTTGAAATTTATATAAAACATCAATTTAACTCATGAATTTTGTCAAAATCCCCCACTATCGATTGCTACTCACAACCGTCACCGATCAATGCCAGTTGTTATTGTCTACGACAATTAAATTCTAAAATTTATATTTTTTTCCCTTTTTACCTCTTAAACATGAATTATATATATATATTATCTAAAATGTCCTAAACTCTACAAATCTAACATAATACTCTTGATTTATTTGCTCATCTATTTTCTTTTTCATCTTAGTTGATTAGCGTTGACACCAATTTTAATGTTGGTTGCCGACCGTCGGTATTTTTTATTTTATTTTTCTTTTCTATATTATATCTTTATTTTATGTTTGTTTTTTTTATTTTTAATAAGTCTGCTTGTATTGCACGTTTTCATTTGTCTTTGTGACACATTTTCTTATATTTTTTGTATTTTTTCGATTCTTTGACCGTTTTTATGTATTTTTTCTAAGGATTGTTTTGACGTCTCCACGACTGATCAAGATGTCGCTTATATGATATATTGTGATCTACCATGATTTGAACTCTCGGATTGGATTTAGATGCCCAATTTGTGTTCGTGTGTAGTTTTTCACGTCGCTCGAGTCTGATTTGTTGTTTGTTGGTGGTCTTTCAATATCTTGAACCGCTTTTATGGTTCGTTTATCGATTCGGTCATATATGTTTATATTTATTTTTGTTCGAGTTTATTGGTTAGATTTAATATTTCTTTGTATGGTTCTTATGTGATCTTAAGTTACTAGTTTTGTTTAAATGATTATAGGAAATTTTCCTAATTATGTGTTTAATTTACGATTATGGTTGTAAATATTTATTGTAATTTGATATATTTTCTATTTTGAATAAAATTAGTTGCTTCTAAAAATACTCTTGATTTATTTTAAAATTAAATTATAATAAAAATTTAATCGTTAATATATTTTAAAAGTAGAAACACTAAAAAAATTATAATCAAATACTATTGGTATAATTTACCCATATAATGACGTCGTCTTACCAAAAAATGGCGAATTTCCAAAAAAATCACCCTATCAATCTTTATTTTCCTGTCAGACACCCATGCAATTTTATTTCTCGATCTAACACCCTTTGTAGAAAGGCACGGCCCATGCACCGCGCCTTACGCTGATGTGGTGCTACGTGTAAAAACTGAGTGCTAATTTTATAAATATTTTTAAAATGGTGCCTAATATGTAATTTATTTATGTTAGGGTGATTTTTCTGTAAAAACATCAACTTTGTTTATTTATTTTTTGAGTTTGAAAAAAAAATTCTACCTTAAAATCTTTAAATATTCTTTTGCAAATTATTTTATAAATTAACAAATTTTGATTTTTGCATGAAATTACACAATAAGTATAATATAGTATAGGAAAACTTTGAGGGTAAGTAATTTAAAACATGAATAATTTTATAAAAGTTTTATAACTAGTATTTATTTTACAAAATAATGATGATTATGATAAAAAATATTTTATAATTTAAAAATTATAAATTTCATATATTTTTGAAAAATTTAGTGACTTTTAAAATTAATTGTTTAAAAATATAAAAAATATTAAAATAATTGATTCTTTAGCTTTACATTCTTTTTTAATTAAATTTTATTCACTTTTAATTCTTTTTTATTGTATTCTTATTGATTTTTAAATATATGAGTTATAATTCAAATTAATCATTTATTCTACTATTATTTAAATTAATTAAGAAAAATTATGGTAAAATGTTTCTAAAAGAAAAGTATAAATACATATATGAAAATCTAAAGATTTTCATTTCTTTTGTGTTACTCTCTAGACTTGTAACAAAATTCAATATAAAAAATGTAAAACTAAAAAATATCACATATATATTTAAAATATTGTTTCTAATATTAATTTTTAAAAATATAAATAAATATTAAATTTTAATTTTATGAAAAATGAATAAACATTATTAACTGTTGTTAAAAATAATAATTAATGAATAATAATTCATTTGATCCCTCAATTATAATTAAAAATTTATTTTAATAATTTTATATTTTTAAACAATTAATTTTAAAAGTCAATAATTTTTTCAAAAATATATGAAATTTATAATTTTTTAAATTATAAAATATTTGTTATCATCATCATCATCATTTTGTAAAAGAAACACTAGTTATAAAACTTTTATAAAATTATTCATATTTTAAATTACTTACACTCAAAGTTTTCCTACAGTAGATTATACGTATTGTGTAATTTCATATAAAAATCAAAATTTGTCGAGTTATAAAATAATTTGTAAAAGAATATTTAAAGATTTTAATACAGAAAGTTTTTTGCACACATAAAAAATAAATAAATAAATTGAAGTTTTTACACAAAAATTACTCTAACAAAAATTAATTACATATTTGGCATTATTTTTAAAAAAATTACGAAACTAATACCCAATTTTTACACGTGGCATTAGGCTCGGTGTATGAGTCGCGCCTTTCTACAAAGTGTGTTAGATCGAAAAATAAAGTTGCATGGGTGTCTAAAAGGGAAATAAGGATTGATAAGGTGATTTTTTGGAAACTCGTCCAAGAAAGTTTTTTCTTCGTAAAATTATGGGTAAACTATTGAAATGATTACTTTTGTTTTATTTATATTTAAAATAACGTTATGATTATTTATGTTATTTGTTTATAATTTTTTATCACTTATGTAATCAATTTATAATATTTTAGTTTTTAAGATATTAAAAATCTTTAGTTTGATGACATTACACATTGATAAAAGGAATTATAAACTTTAGATAAAATACTAATTTAACCCATAAATTTGAGATAAAATGTCATTTTGACTGTTGAAATTTATATAAAATATCAATTTAACTCATGAATTTTGTCAACTGTCCCACCACCTATCGTTACTCACCACTGTTACCGATCATTGCCGGTTATTGACTACGACCATTAAATCCTAAAATTTCTAATTTTTCCCTTTGAACTCTTAAACATGAATTATATATCTATTTTATCTAAAATGTCCTAAACTCTACAAATCTAACACAATACTCTTGATTTATTTTAAAATTAAATCATAATAACAATTTATATTT
Source organism: Hibiscus syriacus (assembly GCF_006381635.1). Lineage (NCBI taxonomy): Eukaryota > Viridiplantae > Streptophyta > Magnoliopsida > Malvales > Malvaceae > Hibiscus > Hibiscus syriacus. The sequence continues at coordinate 186,412 of NW_024063517.1, forward strand.
TTTAAAAGTAATAACACTGAAAAAATATAACCAAATCTATAATTTTTTAATAATATAATATGTTTGTTTGACAAAAAGAAGTACCCTGAAGACAGACATGAAAAAAATTATAATTAAAATATAAAAAAAATCATTCATATAAAAATAAATAAATATAGAATTTAAACAATGGATATGAGCTTCCTATAAAAAAAATAAACTTTTTTGAGAAAGCAAAATAGGAAAGGCAATAAAACTTATTATTAGTAATCTCCAATAGCTTGTTTTGAATTATTACCTAATTAAAACAATTCATAGTCTTTAGACAATAACTCCCTCCCCTATTCCCCTCACTAGAGATGGTAAACGGGCGGGTCGGGTGCGGATACTCTCTCCCCTATCTTTATATCCATATAATATTTTTCAATCCACCACCCGTCCACCACCCATGATGGGTAAAAATTTTCAAATCCACACCCGTCCATGCGGATACATTTTTAAATCCATCCCCACACCCACTACCTAACTGGAGACGTACTCGGCTAGACCCGTCTGACAACAAACTTAAGTTATACATAAGCAACAAATATAAAACAAACCATGGTTCTAAACAGTTGATCTGTACTATAATACAATGAGGGTAAATTCTAACATAATGCCATCATGTTATAGTTTAAATTCTAAAATACATCCCCAAATTTTAAACTATTCTAATTGATTTTTTTTAAGTATTAGTATTGTATCCCATCAATCATGGTATTTTTTCAACTTAGGTGGCGTTTGGTTCGCTGGAATGTTTATGAGGGAATTGGAATCTGTCAGGAATTGAAATCCAATTCCATATTCTGTTTGGTTGGTACGAAATTGAATTGGAATCAAATTCCATATTCTGTTTGGTTCACAGATATGTCAGATGAATTTAATTACAGTAATGTAAAACGACATGATTGCCCTTCTTGTTTTTTTTGCTTAATTTTAGTTTGTTTTTATAAATTATATGTAGCAATATATTATAAAAATTTTAAAAAAATTAAATTTAAATTTTATTGATTGATTATTCATTTCAATAAATTATAAAAATCATGCTAATAAACATCATAAGTTAAAATTATCCCAATTAAGGATGACAATGGGTCTGGTTGGGTCGGGTTTTTGGTCCACCCGACCCGAGAATAATGGAACCTCCATCCGAGACCCGACCCGACCAAAATAAAGTTTCACCCGACCCGACCCGAATATATGAATTAGAAACCGACTCAACCCGAAATAATAAAAAATTATTTTTATTCAATAAAAATAGTGACTTAATTGAAAAAAAATATATATAGAGGGGTATTATTGTAATTATTTCTAAATATATAAGATCAAATTATATATTTTTTGGGTCAGGTCGGGTCGGGTATTTTTCACCATAAACCCGAACCCGACTCGACCCGAATATCACACTTAAAAAAACCGATCGACCCGACCAAAATAAAGTTTCACCCGACCCGACCCGACCCGAATACATGAATTAGAAATCCGACCCGACCCGAAATAATAAAAAAAATTATTTTTATTCAATAAAAACAGTGACTTAATTGAAAAAAATTATATATAGAGAGGTATTATTGTAATTATTCCCAAATATATAAGGTAAAATTATATATATTTTTGGGTCGGGTATTTTTCACCATAAACCCGAACTCGACCCGACCCGAATATCACACTTAAAAAAATCGACCCGACCTGAAATAATAAAAAAAAAATTATTCAATATATGAATAAGTTACCAAAAGATTGATGAGGGCAGTATGGTCAAATTTCAATTCCCTCCAACAAGAGAATTGAATTCTATTATAGAATGGATGTAATTCACTTTCCCTCATTTGATGGAAAGTTGAAGCCACGAGGGATTCCGATTCCTTTGGAAAACTTGAACCAAACATGGGAAAGTGGTTGAATTGGATTCCAATTCCCCCTAATTCTAAGGGATTCATGCCAACAAAAAACTACCTTAGTTGTTTGTTAGGACATTAAAAAAAATAGTTTGGATATGAAATAAACCATTTTAATATAGATAAGTGTACAAATATAATATGTTAAAAAATGAAACATTCTTAAATTTTAATTAATAACTTTCTTCCCACCCGACATATGCCATCCAAATAGAAAGATGTTGGGTTCATACATGAATTACCGGCTGTAAAGAGCACCGATTTGCTCAGACAACTTGTAAATCGGTGGAGCGGATCTCAACAGCTGGTTTAGAATTGTTGTTAGGTATCCAAAATGTAAGAACAGTTGATGCAGCAACGAACATGGCCCTACGGGGTGCCCACTTCAAGCAAGCTGCAACGCCTATGTGGTTGTTCCAAGCGACTAGCTGGAAGACAATACAGTATAGAACCAGTTAAAGCTGTAATTGTATGGAGTAATAAATGCTACCGCATTCTCAGATTGTAAATCACCATTTATTTTTCATAATAATAACATTTTCATGATGATAATAACAATGATGAACAATGAGTCCCAGTAACATAACCCCATTGAAGAAACAATCATGAGAGCACAAAGCAAAAAAAATGGTCTCTAGAGCAAACAAAGGGCAAGTTGTTAAAAAGTACTTTTGCATAAGTGTTCATGGTATATACTAATTTCTTCGTCTTTTTACCCACATAGATTGTCCTAGAATTATAATTTCTTCATCTTTGTTGTTGAAGTCTTTTTGCACTCCGCTCTTGAACCGAGGGACACTGTCTTTTGATTTAATTTCTTTCCCCACACCAGCAACCAAAAAAGCTTATACAAATCTAAGAAAATGATCCAGGATGCGTAAAATATAGCCCGGTGTTTGGATCTTTACCTTTGCATTATCCCAATCCAGAAAAAGAAGATCAAAACAGAACTAAGAGGATTAAATCTGAAAACTGGAGTATTCACCTTACGACAAATTAAAGCGGCCACAAACAAATTCGATGCAACAAACAAGATTGGGGAAGGTGGTTTTGGATCTATGTATAAGGTGACATACAACTCTACTACACACAGAGGAGACCAGAGTAAAGACTAAAGAAGAGGAAGAAGGCGTACTTGAATTAGCTGGAGACCAGTGTTTGAAACTTAGAGAAAGAGAACTATCATAATATCGGCGCAATAACAAGCAAAGCACGAGAGGTTTGAAAGAAAAAAATTATTCATAAACTTATCCCTAATATTTGGTTAAATTATAAGTTATATCTTATCAGGGTCGTGGCAGGGTTTTCGGGGGCCTTGTACAAATTCGTATAAAGGGGCCCCTATTTTCTAGATATATTCAATTTCGGGCAATAATAGTGGCGTTTTTCTTGACAAACGCCGTAATAAATCCATCTATAATGGCATTTTATCAATAAAGCCGCAATAATAGTGGCGTTTTTTTAAAAAAACGTCGCAATAGGTCCATCTATAGTGGCGTTTATTGATAAAATGCCACTATATATATATATTTTTTTGGGCCTACTTTTTGGGAGGCCCTGCGCGGTCGCGCAGTTTGCGGCCCCCCCAGCCACGGCCCTGTATCTTATACAATATTAAGATTTATAAATTAGTCTCTAAAATTATACCTAAATTCATAATGGTCCAAAATTTAATGGATATTTAGTGGGCGGGAGGATGCGGGGCGGGTAAGGTCTCAAACCCATCACTCGCCCACTACCTGCAACGGGTACCACTTTCTAAATTCACACCCACCCACTACTCACTAAAGTTATACCCATCCCCGCCCCAATTGAAGATGGTACGGTGCAGAATCCACAAAATTGTACCCGTTTTCCATCCCTACCCCTTACCTTGAGCTAGTATGTGGAGTTACCATGGTGTAAGCAACCTTCTTTTAGGTTCATGTGAAACCTAGGTATGCGGGCATTGGGACCAAGCGGATGGTACGATGTCTCTCCGGGATAACACCTAGGGATGGTTTGGGGCCAGTGGACCCATATCGTGCTCTTGGTTCAGAAGTGGGGTTGCAACCTAGCATCCTCTATGTCTCACGAGATCTCTCTTCCTAGAGTAATTGTGGCTTTGGGATTATGTTATGACTTGGGGACTAATACACGGCTTGTCTATTTGGACATGTTAATGTGGATTGACTAATGAATTGAAGGATCATTCTTAGCCAATGTGGCTTGGCTTTATGACGAGTTAATAGGATGCTCAGATCTATGTTAGGAAAGGCTTGTCTGGGAGTTGTCCCATTCAAGTGCCACACAGGGTAACAATAGGGCCGAGATGTTATGTCCGTGACATTTAATCTCCACGTTTCCCATATATTCATTTTTTAGTAAAAAAACCCTAAAAAGATAAGTGAATAAAAAATCAAACTTCCATTTAATCATCTTTATTACATAGGAAAAAAGATACACTTATTTTTTTTAAAAAAAAAGTTCAATACTTTTTTATTTTATTTTTATCAAATGAATGCAATAAAAAGAAGAGAAAATCGCCTCAGTGACCAAAAATGTCTTATAATATACGATTTTAATCAACTTTGTTTGGATTTGCCAAAATGACCAACAAAATCGCAACGCGATATCAAAATCGCAACGCGATTTAGAAAATCGCAACGTTGAAAAGAAAATCGCAACGGTCAAAAGAAAATCGCAACGCGATCTTCCAAGAATCGCAATGCGAGCCAAAGAATCGCAATGCGATTCCAAGAATCGCAATGCGATCTTCGAAGAATCGCAATGCGATTCTAAGAATCGCAACGCGATTGAGAAAATCGCAACGCGATTCCAATAATCGCAACGCGATTGAGAAAATCGCAACGCGATTCCAAGAATCGCAATTGAGAAAATCGCAATGCGATTCCAAGAATCGCAAAACGGCAAAAGAAAATCTCAAAAGCAGTAGAGTTGTTCGTATTGCATTTGTTTCTTAAAAATTTTCTCTAAAAAGATAGTATCCGCGCGGACGTGTCGAAGACACGTATGACCACGACCACGACCACGACCACGACCACGACCACGACCACGACCCGAGACGAGACGGCGGCGGCGGCGGCGCGCGAGAGTCCCCCTTGTTCTCTTTCACTCAACAAGGAAATGAGAAATCCAAGCCTTAAATACACTTCCCAATAGTGTTTCCAATACTATGTGGGATTGAACATTACCAACAACCTTCACATGTCAACCTATTTTGTGTGCTTAATTTGACTGTGCCATTCACTAAAATTGTTGGAGATTAGTTCATTTGAAGAAGTGTAACTAATAAACCATAAGCCAAGTAAATTGCTTTTATTTGTCGTGAAATGATGTCCCTGCAACCTTTGGTGGAACTTTGGACCTTGTAATAAACTTGAACTATGCTTCCAGTTCCATCCAGTAGAGAATTTAAAATCATAACTTGTAACTTTATCTCCAATATCACAAAGCAACAAAAAATCTACAAGAAATTGATCAGCTATGAGGAGAGTCTTGAATGTAGAATTGTTGTGTATAAATCCACATGTATGCATAACCGGGTAGAAATTATATTTGTATACGGCAACCCACCCTTTTTCACTAAACAAAACAATTTTGGCATACCAAATGAACTAATCTCTCTTATAGTCACACTCAAGCTCTTAGCAAAATAGGTTGACATGTGAAGATTGTTGGTAATGTTCAATCCCACATAGTATTGGAAACACTATTGGGAAGTGTATTTAAGGTTTGAATTTCTCATTTCCTTGTTGAGTGAAAGAGAACAAGGGGGACTCTCGCGCTCCGCCGCCGCCGCCGTCTCGTCTCGGGTCGTGGTCGTGGTCGTGGTCGTGGTCGTGGTCGTGGTCGTGGTAATACGTGTCTTCGACACGTCCGCGCGGATACTATCTTTTTAGAGAAAATTCTTAAGAAACAAATGCAATACGAACAGCTCTACTGCTTTTGAGATTTTCTTTTGCCGTTTTGCGATTCTTGGAATCGCGTTGCGATTTTCTCAATCGCATTGCGATTCCTGGAATCGCGTTGCGATTTTCTCAATCGCGTTGCGATTCTTTGAATCGCATTGCGATTCTTGGAAGATCGCGTTGCGATTTTCTTTTGACCGTTGCGATTTTCTTTTCAACATTGCGATTTTCTAAATCACGTTGCGATTTTTGTTTCGCATTGCGATTTTGTTGGTCATTTTGGCAAATCCAAAAAAAGTTGATTAAAATCGTATATTATAAGGCATTTTTGGTCACTGAGGCGATTTTCTCTAAAAAGAATAGTTGGTAGAAATAAAAATAGAGTTAAAAACTATTTTTCAATACTTGATGAGAATTAAATACTATAAAAATATTTTTTTTAATTTAATTTATTCCAGAATATCGATTTTACTTAGTGTCTGTTTGTTTGGGGGAAAATCAATTTCGTAATTGGTTTTCCCCAAAATCTCGTGTTTGTTTCATGTAATTCTGTAATATCCCAAAATCAGGGTTAGAGACTAAAATGGAATTTTTGAAACTTTAAAGTATGATTTCAAAAGATTGTAAAATGTAGAGACTTATTTGTAAATATTTTTGAGGGATTATTGGTAATTATTAAATTAAGTAAAGGGTAAAATGGTCATTTGACAATGAAGATTTTTTATTTTCCCTTATAAGATAAGGAAACCACGTGGGAAAAGGGAAAAGGAAGTTCTAGAGTTCTCTTCATCTTTCTTCTTTCTCTCCATCGTGAACCAATGTTGCAAAGGTAAGTCCCCTTGTTAGATAATTTCTTGTTGAATTCAAGGTTTGTTTATGATCATTAGATGATAATTAAGCTTAAAGAAAGCTTAAATCATCTTAAAAACAAATGATGATAGAGTTAGGAGAAATTAAAGATTAAGAGTTTTCAAATGAAATCTTGGAATAGAGTTCATTACTCAAATTGGAAGATAAATTTGACTTGTCATCAACTTAATTAAGAGATATGAAGTGATAGAATTGAATTAAGAACATATTGAAAAATTGGTATGATTATTGATTTCCATATGGATAAAGGAATTTTGAGATTTAAAGGGTGATAAAGGAGTAGAAATGAGTTTAAGTATGTATATGATAGTTAAGAATATGGTAGAGGATGTAATATGAAGTGTTTAAGTATAATTGGAGTGATTTTCGGGATTAAAAATGAATTATGGGCTATGTGCATCGATGTACATTCAATGTATACCGATACATCAAGGGTATTTCCAGAAATTGTTTAGTGTGTATCGATGCACCCATTAAAAATGGAAACATCGAATGCAATTAGTGCATCGATGCATAAGGAGTGCATCGATGCACCCCCTTAAAATTAAAACATCGAAGGTGATTTGTGTATCGATGCACATGTTAAAGAATGCATCGATACACTGTAGAATGTATCGATGCACTTTAAGGGAAAATAGAATTAGGTCTTTCTTTTGGTCTAAGAAATGATAGATTAGAATACATCAATTAGATACTGATATGTATCAATGTATAAACATGTAGATATCGAGCACGAACAAGTTCCGGGATGACCATCAAGTTAAGATTCGATCGGAAGAAAGGAAATCATAAAAGGGGATTGGAATTTAGTGAGGCCAAGGTGAGTGCATACAAGTTAGTTTATGATGTTTAATGGAAATAAGACTTGCGATGAGTCTATTTCCTATATTAGAATGCATGAATTTATGATCATATGCATATGTTTGATTTGGGTATATGTGATATATATACAGTATGTATTAAATGATTTGTGTGAATACATGTATTGTGATAAGTTATAGGAATTAATATGAATGATCTATATGATTACATGGGAATATGAAATAGGTTATATGATAGGTGACCATACATGTTACATAGTATACGTGATCAATTATAAGAATCAATATAATATATTTATATGACTACATGAGAAAGGTGATGAGTTAAATAAGATTAGACTATAGAGTAATATAAGAATAATATATTAGTGAAGGGAATTGAGTATAAATGATGATACCAAACCATAAGATAAGTATTTACTTATAGGATAATATGATATTATATGAATATATAGTATAACTTTATGAGGAAGATTTGGAGGAAGAATTGGGTGTTATATGATTTAGGTATGGAAATGATCTATGTGTAAGTAAATTACGTGATTATGTGACTATGTGTGAAATGGAGTAAACTAGGTAATTATAAGGTATGTGAATATATGGTTATGAAACAAAGTATGTAATAATACAATGTTATTTGAGTTACTTAACAATAAGTCATAAGATTACAGGCATATGTAACGTAAGTTATAAGGTAAGAAAATATGGGCTTACATGTATTTGCGGATATATATATATATATATGATATATGTTTATGTAAAACCATGCAAAGTGATATGAGAATGGAACTACATGATTATGTGATCATATGATAATGAAATAAAGAGCCATATGATATATGCCATGAGATATATGAAAGAGAAAGTATATGTGATAAGTGAAAGTGAATCATATGATTATATGAAGATGTTCTACGTGAAAGTGATCTACGTGTATGTGTGATTTATATGGAAATGAACTACTTGACTACGTGTGATCTTATAAAAATGTAATAATAAGACTATGTGTATATGCGAATGTGTGATAACATAAATATTAATGCCCATGTTATGTGTCATGAGAGCTAGAGGTATAGTTGGCATGCCAAGAGTCGAGGGTCTACGCGGTCATTCGGGACATATATGTATTCTTTGGAACATGTGTGATGTCTTTTGAGACACATACTTGATCATTTGCATATGTATATGATTCTTAAGGAATTTTCTACGTGGTCCTTAGGGACATTTTATATGGCACTTCGGTGCAATTCTACGCGGCACTTCGGTGCAATTCTACGTGGCACTTCGGTGCATTTATACGAGCTGTGGTGACAACATTAGTGCACAACCTCTAGAGACTCACATATCAATAGTTCTCACATATGTATATGGGCTAATCAAGAGATAATAACAGATATATGTTGTGATATGATAAATTTTATAGCAAGGACATGATGAGGTATAGGTATAGTATACGATTAAGAAGGTTAAGTATATGTGCTATGTGATTAAATGATAAGTGACTAATGATGATTTATATGTATGCATGTATTTCTTAATAGATAATCTGATATGATTTATATGATAATGTTTGTATTGCTTGGTTAATTGAATAATATGTTGAGTAAAAGAATAGATATAAGAGGATATAATTATAAGATATAAATGATTGATAGTAGAATAAGGTTAGAGATTTAAAATAATGTGTGATATGTATATGTTATATATAATGTTATATTTGTTTTGATGTGGCATTATAAGATGATATGTTCATGCATGTGTAAATAGTTGGATTTAATGCCTCACTAAGTCAAAAACTTAGCGTGTGATTGTTTCACACGTAGGTTACAGAAACGAGAAGAGAAGTTAAGATTAGCACATTCCTTACGAATATCAGATCAAAAACCTATGGAATCTATGTATTTTGTGTTACAAAATTTAGTTGGCATGTAGCTACAAGATTTTGATTGAATATGCTCTGATTGGTTTGTAAAACGATTTAATTATAATAATTTCTATAAAGTACCCACTTTTTTCAAATGATGAATTTAAGATTTTGGTGGATTTGTAAAGAAAAGAGTTTTGAAATGTCAATGTGACACCTCGAACTCGGATACGGGTTGGGGGTGTTACAAATTCGTTTTCCGAAAAATGTTTTCCAGTGTTTGGTTGGAGGAAAACTGGTTGGTCAACGTAAAACATTTTCCTGATCAACAGAATTTCCTTTGTGTTTTCTGGAAAATGACTTACGATCAGATTTTTCGTAAGTAATTTTCCGAACTTTTCACTTCAAAGAATAAATACTGAAAATAATTTTATTTTATGAATTTAATATTAATAAAATGATTTAATATCATTTTTAATCAAAATATTAATTATTAAAATATTTAAAATATATTTATTAATATTTATAATAATATAATATTATATTTTTAATATTATACTAAAATAATCAATTATATTATAATAATATAATATAAGATATTATATTTTTATTTTAATAATATATAATAAATTATTAATAAAATTTATATTATTTATTAATTTCATAGAAATATTATTATTAAATTATTAATAATGAATAATATTAATTATATATTTAATATTAATCTAATAATCTAATAATATTTTAATAAAGATATTTAAAATATACTAATTACTATTTTTAAAATATAATACAATATTAACACTAGTGGAAAAAAGATTTAAACAACATCTTCCAAACATCGTAAAACGTTTTCTATATGTTTTTCAGAAAAATGTAATTCATTTTACGGAAAACATTTTCTGGAAAACGTTTTCCAGAAATGTAATTCATTTTTCAGAATTCAAAATCCAGTAATTCATTTTTCAGAATTCAATTTTCAAAAAAATCAATTACAGTCAAACAAACAAATTGTTAATAGATTAGTGTCACAGATATGGTTTAGTGGTCCAGCACACGATTTCATTGAGAACCTTTGTGTGGCCTCCTAGGCCTACACATAGAGGGAAAAACTACAAATGGAGGGACTTTCTCAGAATCTACAGAAAAATCCCAATTTATTTGTTAGCGGCCTATTTAATTCAATCAATTTTAATTCTCCTTTGCCTTTTGCGTGGCACTGTCACTTGCTGCTTACTTAGGGGTTGTTTGTTTGGCTCTTAATTAAACTGTTCAGATCTAAACGCTGAATCGGGCATTCGCATAAAATTATGGATCTGAATAATTTAGAGCTACTGACCGATTCAGAGTCTAAAATCACGCTTAATCATTCAGACGAACGCTAATACCCTTTTTCTCCCTCTCTCTCTCTTTATCGTTTACTTTCACTCATGAGCAACAACTAATCCTCCCACTCCTTCTCGAGGTAATCTGAACCATGCTTTCTTTTTGGACTTTGTTTTTAATCGTCTCAGTTATTGGTTTCTCTCTCTTCTTTCTTTCTGAAATTTGCTGGAGCTGAATTTTCCATTGTTTGATATGTTTCTTTGGCTACCCTGTTTGACCCTTTTCCCCTTTTTTTTAGGGATTTGGTTTAGTTCATGTTTTGACAATCCCTTTGCTTGCCGTTGGTTCTCAACAATCTGTTTCTAAGGTAATGTTCTCTTTAGTCTCTTGAATTCTTCTTGAAAGGAAAAAATGAACTTTAACTAAAGACTGATCATTATCTCTTAGTTGAGACATTGCCGTTGGTACATGTCCAACAAACCTTGTGATTAGTCTCTGTTCCTGACATTGATATTTGCGTGATATAAGTATGTAATTGAATATTTCTTATACCTTAATAGACCATATAAAGAGCAGAACGTTGAAGTTTACATATCTTCGACATGAATAAGGGAATTCACCTTCAGCTTCGATCATCCCTCTACATTTTGCACTCGAAATACCCTCCAAACAAAAGCCTTTCCTCTGTTATAAACTTCAAAAGTTTCCTATCAATTCTTAATTTCCTGCTGCTATGCTTCCCTACATTTGGACCAATGGTGAATTAGTACAGCTCCCTCTATTCTCACCTTTTGGATAACTTACCTTCACTATTTTGCATCTCTCTCATTCTCAGCTGATTGGGTGATATTTAAACTCATTTTGTACCTCAGCAAATGATATTTTTGTATAACTTCTCGTTTTCAAATACTTCATTAACTTTTGATTAGCATCATTCTTTTCCCCTTCGAATGTTATTCTATTCATGCAACAAGTTGCTCTGATAAATAACATCTTGAACCATGCTTGTTGTAGAGAGAAAAATCCTAAAAGATATTGGAGAATGCCCCTATCCTAGTCACTAGAAGTCTAGAACCAACATTATCCTCAACACCTTTGTTTTGGTAGAAGTTCAAACATGCTAGATATGAAAAAATGGGTTTGATGAATTTGGGATCTCTCTATTTGTATCAATGCTTAGTTTTGATGAATTGTCGGGTTTTTTTTATCATGCATATTGGAATAAATTCCGGCAGTAGCAAGAAAATCCATTTTTGAAAAAAAACTTCGGTAACTTAAATAACCCGCCCAAGTTATATCGCTTCGGTTTGATTGCTTTAGACAAATGATTTTGATCTGGTCAGTTATCTATTAGTAATATCAGTTAAGTCAATTTACATGAAAAAAAATTGACTGAACTAACTGATTAAACCGATTGCTCCTCCCTGCTAATTAGTTTATCAAAGTTCAATCCAGTACTATGTTGAATGTTATCTTTTATATTTCAATTTTGGGTTTATTAATTTTGTTGTCAATCTGTGTCCTTTTGTGAAGTAGCAAATATGCAGTTAAACATTCTAGTTTATGAATAAATCATTGACATAGATCATGTTGTTTGAGAACCATGTCGATAAGACAGTGTTAATGTCCTCCGGCTTCTATTCAATATATAAATCTGAACTTGGGTCATTTAGAATACATTTGTAACAGAAAGCTAGGGAACTATGTTTTGCTTTCATTAAGCACAGTCACTATGTCAATCTGCTTGCAAAATTTGTTACGAAATTTAATGCTTGCAAAAGTTGTGAATATTGTTATGTAAGTGAAAGAGTTGAGCTGTTTTGCTTGAGAGTTAAAGAATCAATATTGTTGCACTCTGCGTGACATGGCCATGTTTTATTTTTACGTCCTCAACGGACTCTTTTTTGAATAATCAAAGTGTTCTATCGTTACTTTGGTACTCTGATGTTGCATATACCTTGTTTTAATATTAATCACAAATTAATGTTTCATATATGTTAGTCTCTTGATTTATATATATATTTGTTTGTGGGTTCAAAGAGTGAAGAGAAAACACTAGTATTTAAGTGAATGCCTTTCACATAATTAATTAATTCTCAATATTTGTCAATCCGTTTAGACATGTCCGGTGTTGAAGAATCATCGAAACAAAAAAGGCCTAGAATCAGTTGGAAAAATGAAGCACTAAAGAAATTATTTCTCGAAGCATGCATACATGAGGTCAACACTCATGGACGAGAAGTAAACAGTTTGAAGTTTACATCTTGGAAAAATGTTGGAGAGAAACTGAAAAATGAATGTGGTATTTTTGTTGAACGACGCCAAATGAAAAATCGGTATGATTATATTAGAGGAAAATATAATGTGTGGTCAAAGTTATTTAACAAGACGGAGAATTTGTACAATCCGGTCACAAAGTCATTCAACTTAACTGAAGAAGAATTGCAAATCGAAATGAAGGTTGCATTCTTATAATGTATTTATTTATTTTACTTGCCTAGATTATACATATATACTGACACATGTATTTTTATGAACCAGTGCAACAAACATGCAGAACCGTTGAGGAATTCACCCTTGTTGTATCCTGAGTTATGTATGCAACTATTTGACGGGTCAACTTGCACTAGTATTGATGGTTGGGGGCCTACTTCTAAATCTTCTCATCCAGAAGAAGAACTAGATAATCCTGAATTGAATGAAGATGATGATAGCCAACAACTAAATAATTCCTCTCGTGCGTCACAAGAAACAATGGTTCCAACAAGAGTATTCCCTAGGCTCTCAACATAAAAGTAAAAAAAGAAAAGATCGAACAAACACTCACAACATTATGGCTGTTGCGGATGATATATCCAAAATTGCTAAAATAATGATTGAAAAAAATCAAAGGAGATGATATGAGTGCTTGCATTAAGGAGTTGGAGAAACTTGTGTGCGATACACAAGACCCGATGTATCATACTGCACTTTTGCTATTTGGTGAAAGTTCTGATTTAAGGAAACTTTGGTTGGTACTAAAAGTAGAGGCGTGTGAGAATTGGATTAAAAATGATGGGCGTAAGTTTGGACTTTTGGGATGATTCAATGAGATGTCTTTTATAATGTGTTTTTTGGATTAGAAATACTCCTTGGATTAGAAATAATTTTTGATGATTAGAAATACTTTTTGGATTAGAAATACTCTTTGGATTAGAAATACATTTTGGATTGGAAATACTTTTTGTATTAGAAATATTCTTTGGATTAGAAATACTTTTTGGATTAGAAATACTTTTTGGATCATAAATCAATATGGAACCTCGTGTTTCGTTTCTGCTGGGGATTATTCTGGGCTTCATATGTTGGTTGTGTTTTATTTGGGTTATTGTTTACTTCACTTGCTACTAGTGGGATTCTGATGAAGTATTTGGTGGAGGAACCATTGGAGATCAAGGAAATGTTGAACTTTGATTATATTAGTGGGTTACTGTTTGTTTGGCATTGCCGGAGTCAGAGTACAACAAAAATCTTGGGATGTTCGAGGTATTTGTTTGATTTATGGAATGCAGAGGTTATTATTTCCATGTTATTTTACTTATTCATTTATGGTTTACATTTTAGATCTAGAAACATAATTCATGGTTTTGTTTGTAGGTAAAGTTTGGTAAGTTTTATATGCTTACATTCTGTCCCTTTTAATCTATTCATTGTATAACATGTTAAATGAACATGAGATGTGAAGTTAGTAAATTGTCTTGTTGTGGCTTTCGGAGTGTCTTTTGACCTTAACCATCGAGCAAATTTATTTCCACAGGTTTCTTACCTCTTGAGCAGGGCAAAAAATTATAGCCAGTATGTTTGAAGGAAATGATGGTATTGATAACCTCATGATTCAGTGAATAGGTTAATGTTAGCCGGATATCATAAGGAAACGAACAAGACGAGATAAATGAAGTTGAATGGGATCCTCAAGGCAATGAGTATATGGCTAATCTACGTGATCACATTGCTAATCAGTTGTTTTTAAATGCTTCAAATTAATATTTTTTTGGGTTGATTTGTCTAGAACAAAAGAATGCTTGTTATGTATTTTGTTTCATCAAAAACATAAACCACTCTTTTATGTCATTTCATGTCAGTAGATTTGTTTATTATGAATGTTGATAATTTGTCTAAAAAATGTGTTTTTAAGTTACTTGATTTTATATTTTGTTATGATTGTTGATAATTTGTCTAAAAAATATTTTCTTAGCATTTATTCACAAGGTAGAAACAAATATATTTTATTTTGGCACAAAATCATACAGAAGGGTAATATGGTCATTTTTTGTCATTCAGACCGACCATTCAGATGTATTATCAAACAAATTTTCTATTCAGAACTATATCATACAAAGCCTCTTAATCATTCAGACTGTTAAATCATTCAGTGCTAAACCATTCAGTTTTAACAAACAACCCCTTAGTTTACCTCTGGGTATCCAACATCCATCGTCCTCTCTTCTTCCCATACGTTTCTTTTTTGAGTTAACTACAAGGATGGTTATTTATATTTGTCTTTTGTCCACTTTTGGGCACTGATTTAAAAAAAAAAAGATATGATCAATTTTTTATTTAATTAAGATGTGTAACTGTCGTTAACAACAATTAACTATTTTTTATATAATCACACATTTGGTCACTTCTATTTATATATTCTCTCAATTTAGTTATACTTTTAATAAATTAAAATAAATTTAATCCTCCAATTGAACGATGCCACATGCCATACCACGTAGAAGTGTTAAAAAATGCCCGACTCGATTGACCTGACCCGTCGATCCACCGACCCTGTTAAAAAATATCGGGTATTTATAATAAATATACCCGATTTTTCGGGTCAAGTACTTGGCTCGCTATTTTTTCAAGTTTCTAGGTCGAGCATGGTTCACAAAATATTGGTTAACCGGGTACCCTCTGACTTGGTACCATATTTATTATATATTTATTATTTTTATTTTATATTAAATTTTTTATTCATAATTCTCAAATTATTTTACTCTAACATTCTAAAATCCTAATTTCTTAAATTTTGACACCATAACGTTCTAGATTCTTAATTTCTTAAATTACTTCACATCAATGTTCTAAATTATTATTTTTTAAATATTTATTTTACATTTAAAAAAATTAAAATTTAATTATATTTCTTTATTTTAATTTTTAATAAATTTTATTTCAATTATGTAATTTGAGTTTTTAAACTTTATGGATGGATTATATATATTATAGGATTTTAAATTTTAAATTTTAGAATTTATATATATATATATATATTTAAAAATAATATAATTTAAAAAAAATAAAAAAATGAATTAGGTAACCGTGACCCAAATTATATATAATATTATTTATATAAATATTTTTATATTAACTTATTGAATATATTTTATTATTAACATATTAAATATATTTTATTGTTAACTTAATTTAAAAATATGTTTTTTATTTTCATTTAAACATATATAATTTATTTTAATTTATTAAAAATATAACTAAATTGAAATAATATATAAATAACAGAGACCAAATATGTGATTATATCAAAATATTTAACTGTCGTTAACGGCAGTTAACTCGGGGTGACTATATTTTAATTAAATAAAAAACATAAGTGATTATATCTTATGTTTTTTGAAATTAGTGACAAAAGTGGATAAAAATACAAACATAATTGACTATCTGTGGTTAACCCTTCTTTTTTTTCTTTTTCTTCTCGTTGATTTTCTAAACCACTTCATGCTTTGACTTTTTTTCTTCCTTTTTTTCAATTCTTGGCTTGATTTTTTTTATAGTGACAGTGAATGATTTTCGTTTCTTTTTGAAAGTAATCGTGGTAGACGAGGATGATTGGGATGCTGAACAAATGTGAGTTGTTCTTTTTCTTGTACCTGTTTCTGCTCAAGAGTGTTCTTGACATTCGTGGGGGGTTTTTTTTTTGCTTCGCGCTTTTTCTTCTTGCCTTTTTGTTTTATGGTTCCCATGGTATTTCGATTATATTATTCACTCTTTGAAGTTGTGTTTGTTGGATTTGGGGGACATAGGCTGGATCTTTACTGGCACGATTACTTGGTGAAGAAGAATATGCACGGGACAGCTGAACTATTTAGACAATAGGCCGGTATTTCTCACTGTTCAGTTGGTATGTGCTCTCTCTTTTTCATTCTCATTTTTCTTTAATTTCTCTCTCCCTCACTTTAACTTACAAATCTATTTCTTAATTGTTTTCAGTAGAGA
Source organism: Hibiscus syriacus (assembly GCF_006381635.1). Taxonomy (NCBI): domain Eukaryota; kingdom Viridiplantae; phylum Streptophyta; class Magnoliopsida; order Malvales; family Malvaceae; genus Hibiscus; species Hibiscus syriacus. The sequence continues at coordinate 203,378 of NW_024063517.1, forward strand.
ATTTTCGATGTTGAAATGCTTGGCATGTACTTCTTATTTCATATGAAATATCTTGAAGGTTATTTGATTAATTTTCTGCAAGAATAAATATTAATCATCAATTGGTCTAATGCTTTTAACGAGGTGTTTTGTTTCATCTTTATGTAAGGCTTGTTCTAATTGTAGCATTAATGCGTGAAAATATCAGGAGTTTCTGTTTAAAATGTTTTTAAGATTATTTAATGTATATGGTGTAATTTGTTGATTGGAGAGAAGGGTCATTTTTCAGTGATTGATTCTCCCCAAGGGCTCCTTCAAGAATGATGGTCGATGTTTTATGACATATATTTCTCTAGGCAAACAAAGCTTCAAGGGCACTCTGAGGCAGAAACCTCTATTGAGGTAACTTTTTGTGGAATTTGAGATCATGTTGAGCGGTTGCTTTTTTGTTGCCAACCTCATAAACATACATTATTATTGTCCGTATCACAGGCTGAAAAAATGGAAGATCAATCACAGAATCTCGGTCCAATGTTTTTGCCGCAATTGATGATAAATTGGCAAATGGCTAGACAGGTTCCTATTCCCAGATACTCTGATTCCAGTAATCTATTACTTGAAATTAATCAAGTAAGGCTCCCCAACTCATTTGCAGCCAGTTAAAGGTAATATTTATGTGTTTTACTGAAATGAAGGCTTGTATAATTGACAAACAGTTTGTAGTTTCTTTGGCTTCTTTATTTCCCTCCTGCCAACACAAAACATACAATGTGTACTGAGATATTTATCGTGGAAATGCTCAGCTTTTTAATAAGTGTTTCACCCTTTTGATACATATTTTAAGATCTTTCTCATTTGTTCTTGTATCAGTCTTCTGCAACGACAGATGACTCTCACTCAGCATCAAGTTAAGAGCGTAGAATCTCAACTATTACTTTGTTAATAAAACCAACTAGTTGTCATTAATTTCTCTAAATGTTAGAAACTTTTTTCAATTTACAGGAACAAATTCAAGGCAGCAATTTGGGAATTACCTTTCCTATTAATTCAGTCACCCCCTATGGGGCACAAAAAGGCAAACTTCCTATAACTTCGCCTCATGATGCAGGTTGGTTGGCACTTTTGTCTGATTGGAGTTCATGTTGGAAAATCTGATTCGTTTTCACTTTTGTATAATCAAAGATGGGATGAATTATGGATATCTGATATATTTTGACAAGCAGGAGATGCACATAGTACAGGAATTGCTTTACTTTGTTATATGATATATATATCAAAGCTGTGGTCTATATCTTTTCAGGCTTGATCAAATCAATGGACCCAGCACCACTGAATGGATGGCCTTTTGATGTAAGTGGCACGTTAATTCATATTTGTTGGAGCCAATTTTTGACAGCGTAGATGTTTAAGTCCTGCCAAGTGAAAAAGAAGTGTGCTTAAAGTTCCATTAACAGTTCTGTAGTTGAGCTAGCTTACCTGGTTTGGGGTATAATTTAAATTTACTATTTCAGGCCCCAAACTATCAGCAACAAATTCATATATTGAATTGTCAGCCAGAGAGATTAGATGAGGGGCGACCACTTATGCACAAAAACCTGACACCTACTTTTCCCGGAAGCTCTGCCAAGTTAAGTTATCATAATCTGATAATTCCTAAGCAGGAAATAATTGAGAATAACAGACCTGTCAGTTGAAGCGGTAACATAAATTTTTGGGCATCAATTGTTGTCTTTTTATTTCTGTAAAGATCATATATATTCTGCATCTATTGGATTTGTAACTAGATACCCTCTGTAAGATGCTATGACCCATGATGATATGTATGTTATCAACTCTCTCCATTAAATACTCATAAATTAAAAAGAGATCTTATAGTAGGGATCGGATGCAGCTTATATGCTTGTGTTTATTGGTTTCACTTGTTGGAAGCTCTTTCACTCTCATTTGAGGGGGGAACTATCATGATTCTTTTCTCATTAGTGGCTGATTGCTGATGAACCAGATGACAATCCAAACAGCACAAATGGAGCATCAAAACCATTATAATTTGCTGCAGCAACTGCAGGTAATAAATGCAAGTTATTCATAAGGAATGCTGATGCTGATGCTTCCCCCATCTTGGTTGAAAATCTTGGAAAAATTTCTATGTGCATGTGTAATATGGTATCTTATGATTATATTTTCTTTGATCAAGAAGGTAGAAAGAAAAATAAATTATCAAATTCGACATTGGCAGATCAGAAATTGGTATGCCATAAAACTTTGGAAAATCTTTGATGTCTTTTCCTTTGTCATTGACCTGTGATATATAAGGGGCATTGTTCCATGTTAGTGGAGAATGTCATCATATTTTCTTGATCTATACTTCCTCTGTGATCATTTTGCTATTTTTTTTCTTTGAGCCGATCTTTTTGCTTTTATTTGCATCATATGATTGTTTCCTGCTTCATGGAATGTTCATCTGCAGGATAATATCAAGGCTGAGGAGTATAAACCCGTTGATGATACTGTTGATTCTTTTCTGTCCCATGATGATGATGTTGTTGATAACCCAAGCACTCCTTTCAAGATTTTAAGGCACCGTTCTAGCTGGCTTAATAAAACGTGAACATGAAGGTAATCCACAATTCTGTTAAGACTAACAGAAAAATGATTTTCGGTTCTCCTTAGGTTCTGATGTAATGGAAAGAGAGATTTTATACTGGTTAATTTATCCTATATAGAAAGGTGCAACTCAACTCATCTTTAGTTGTCTATGGAATATGTTTGGTTGTAGCAATTCATCAAGATCGACAATGAAAGCATTCTCTGGCGTCCTTCTCCACCAAACTTGGTGTAGATTATGTGTGTGTGTGTGTATATACATACATACGTACGCTTTCATAACAGAAAATAATATGAGATCCTGTCATGAAGAAGCACTTGTGGTACTATAACAGTAAAGATAATACTGAAACAACCATAATAAAATGATATGTCATCACTGGTGTAGGCTTCACATTTGAAGAAGTTAGTTGCCTCCACTCGAGCAAAAGCAAAGTCTTGAGCTGCCATTTTTCATCAGATGGGAAGTTTCTAGGGAGTGCAGAGGATAAAAAGAAGGTGGTGCTAAGGTGCAATGCAGCTTTTTGTTCAAACAATATTTTGTATAAGCTTAGAGCTAATTGCAGTTTTCTTTTGTTAGGTCTTGATATGGAATCTGGAAACCCTTGATTTTGTTAGAACTTCGGAGGGCCATTCTCTACTCATTACTGATGTTCGTTTTAGACAAAGTTCAACCATATTTGCAACATCTTCTTTTGACAAAACTGTCCAAATATGGGATTCTGACAAAGTAACAATTTATTTTTTGTAATTTTATCAGATATTTATTTAGTATTTGCTAAATTTCTGTCTGCTTTTTCAGAATGAAGATTGGCTATTCCATAATTAATGTCTTTTTATGGTGCTCATTTTGTTGATTAGATGGGCAGACTATTCCACTGCACTTATTTTCTGTTTGGCAATGTCTTCATTTCTTTGCTCTGCAGCCAAGAAAATCACTTTTCAAGCTTGTGGGGCATGCTGAACAGGTTTTGTCATTGGATTTCCACCCTAGAAAGGTGGATCTTCTTTGTTCCTGTGATAGCAATAACGAGATGCGATTATGGAATATCAACCAACGTACTTGCATTAATGTCTCTAAGGTCAGTTTCTGAGCCTTATATCTATTAGAATTTCTCGAAGACATCTTAGTTTACTACTAATTTAGAATAATACATCATTATCACTTATGAAATCTTTTCTTGGCTATGCATTTCAGCTCAGCATACTTCTAGAGGGTTTATGCTTGACAAACATTGAAATGGTTGAAATCTACATTTTTAGAATCTTTAGTTTTGCATCCTTGCGTGTTTCTACAAATTAAATTCTGTAGAAAGGAAGTGTTAACAACATCAAATTATTCTTTGTTTGGCAAACTCATTTAGCAAATATTAAAGTACTTGTAAATGACAACCTCACTTATGCTTATGACAATTTCCTTATGAGGTGACTGCAGGCACCTACTAAATAAGTCCGATTCCAGCCGGGACTAGGAAAGTTAATTGCAACTGCATCGGGGAATGTTGTCAATGTTATTGATGTTGAGACTAACAAGCCTCAATTCTGTTTGAAGGTTGATTCACTCTCTATGTTATCATAACATACATGCATCTAAAAGTCTATTTGTCTCCTTGCTTATCTGAACGATTGTTATATTCATTGAGGGGCATGACAAAGATGTACTTTCAATTTGCTGGGATCCATGTGGCAAGTATATTGCCTCCATCAGTGAAGACAGTGCACGAGTGTGGTCAGTATCCGGGGGAGAATGGTTGCATGACTTGTTCTCAACAGGCAACAAGTTCCAGTCCTGCACATTTCATCCTACGTACTCACAACTCTTGGTCATTGGTGGCTACCAGGTGAAGTATTCAAAATATTATTTACAAAATACTCTGTCTGTTCCTCGTATGTTTGCAGGCGTTTTTTAAACAAATATAGTTGTAACATAAAAAAAAAAACTAGGTTGGCTAACCTAATAGGCTGACGTTGTCTTAGCCTGATGTTCATTTAACGCTCTGCCATCCTTTTGCAATCTTTGCTAATCCCATTCTTTCTATTAAGATCAAATTTGTTTTCTTGTCAACAGTATATTGAATATGGAATCCAATTGAGACCAACAAAACATTGACAGTTGAAGCACACAAGGGACTTATTTCTTCAGTTGCGGATTGTCTACAGACTGAAATTATCGCTTCCACAAGCCATGACCAGTTCGTTAAGCTATGGAAGTAAACATCCTTCTCCATGATTACTCATGCATCTATTTGTACATGCAGATCATTTCTCAGAACAAGAAACTAATGACAACTCGGGTAAAGAGTCGAGATAAGTACCGGGCCGAAGATTGCCCGCTTAGTGGTGAAGTTAATAGAAGTATAGGTATACTCGCATGAAATCTTAACTACAGGCTAGAAGTTATACAACCAAAGTATAAAATGAGGGCTTTTAGTTTCTCTTTTCTTGTCGACTGCACTTCCGGACTTGGATCCTCCTGTTTTTACATGGGAAATAGAGGAGTAAAGTTAAAACTGCTTAATTCTGTGAGAATAATGAAGCTTTATGTGGGAAAGGTTTCGGGATGCATTGCTGCTTACTGCCTACTCTCTCGGATTAAAACATTGGTCGTTCATTGTTATATCAATCCATTAATTTAAGGTTAATATTTCATACAGAGTAGGATTGTATTACTCTTATAATTATATGACATATTTGAATGACATAAAACTCTAACCTCTAAATTCTAAATATTAAAATATAACCCTAAATATGATATGTGACTTGAAATACCTTTTCTCCGCCACCACTTGTGTAGAAACATAATTTTTAATTTAAATGTTATATTAATAATTCTAACAAATCATTAAGATATATGAACTAATGCTATTATTTTTAATATTTTTTAAGAAAATGTTCAAGGTGCTAATAAAATGATCTAAACTTGATTTTTTTGATTGATTTGGGTATTTTTTTAATGTACATCACTAAGTATTTTTAAATAAAAGGATAAATATACCATTATTATTGTTTAACAAGTATTTTTGATTTATTTCACTCAATTTTAATTACAAAATAAAAAGTTTAATAATTTAAGAATAATATTAGAAGACTATAAAATGAAATTCAAATTACATTTGATTTGATTTGATTTCAAGTAAAAAGTTTAATAATTTACTCTCTAACATAACAAAAAATTAGTTGATCCAATGAGATGAGACACTAGATCCTTAAGCAAGGTCACATGATTTAAATCTAGAACGCTTGCGAATGGAGCAAATTGGGTTGGGAGTCATCCTTGCCTCAGCAGTACCCTACCGGGTCATATAAAAAAGAAATTTATTCTCTATCATAATGCCTAGTTTGCAATAAGAAATTTTTTCCCTATTCCCTTCTCAACCCAAGAACCTATAATGTATTGTAAAAGCAGAGCAAAGACTGAAGCTTGCTACTGACACCACTCGAAATGAAAATTTGTAATGGTTGACATCAGGTAGCATATCAAGACCGTTATAGCAGTCATCGAAGTTGATCTGAATATCATCTCGCCTTACCACGTAGTGATGTTGACGAGGTTTATAGTGAAGCTGAAGTTATTTGGTTGTAGGTTTAATGTTGACGTCGGATACAAAATGTTTTGATTTGTGTGGAGGCGGAAATGCAAATTAGCAGCATCCATGTTCAATGTCATAAGGTCGTTATGTTCTTTATGTTCCTTGTGTACATTAAGTTGTTATGCAAGTAATTCTAAACGAGTTTCACCCTCATCCTCTAAATTGCATTTACACAATTGCTTTCAGATTCACGGAAAGAAAGTGTACATACACTGTATGGTAGTTGCAGGCTATGATACTGTTGGCGATAATGAAACTGAGAGTTTGATGCTGCTGTTACGGGTTTCAAACTCGAGTTTTTCGACTTCATTGTTCATAGATTGAAAACTCTGAATCTAGGACATTGTTATATTAAACAAAATGTTATTCCAAAAAACAGAACAATAAAATAACAATAATAATAAACAAGTATTAAAAACAGAGGAAATAATTTGATTACGTCGGTCTCCCGGGATACAACCTCAAACAATCATGACAGTAGTTATCAGTCAAATATAATCTTACGTTCTCTATTATCAGAAATAACGAATTTGAAATGAATTTTTCGAATGTCTTTTTTATTTCGAAGTAATGAGTTGTCTAAGATTTGTCCTCAAACATTAAAACATTTTCATGAAGAGATTTATTCGAAAGTTAACAGATATAATCAGATTAAATTAAGATTGTTCTAAATTGCATGACTTATTATAATTAGGTTAAATTTTATTCAATTAATTTATTATTTTCCAACAATTTAATGCTGTCGTGATCAATGAAGGATGATTTGTATGTGCTCGTGTTCTGTCTGTAATTTTTTAGGATTGTCTCAGGAATTGTAGATTAATATACGGTTAATATACGGTGTTACCGGATATATTAAAAGATATTTGATAAATTCGGTTTAGCGCTACCGGAAATATCGAGTAATAATAATATAATAGGTGGAAATCATAAAGAAATATTAAAAAATTTGGCAACTGGCAAACTTAGCTTGTCGGTTTGTGTCGATACTTTATAAAAATATATTGATCTATAACAATATAACAGGTAAAAAAATGACAAAACCGGTCTATAAATGAAAAAACAGGTAAAACGCTACCAGATATATTGGAAGTGTCGATACTTTATAAAAATGTATCGATCTATAACAATATAACAGGTAAACAAATGGAAAAACCGGTCTATAAATGACAAAACAGGTAAAGTGCTATCGGATATATTGAAAGAGTCGATACTTTATAAAAATGTATCGATCCATAACAATATAACAGGTAAAAAAATGATAAAACCGATCTATAAATGACAAAACTAGTAAAGCGCTACCGGATATATTGAAAGTGTCGATACTTTATAAAAATATATCGATCCATAACAATATAACAGGTAAAAAATGACAAAACCGATCTATAAATGACAAAACAGGTAAAGCGCTACAAGATATGTTGATAGTGTCGATACTTTATTATAAGTATCGACACTTTTGGAATTTAAAAGAGAAGAAGTTATAACGCTAATAAAATGTCGATACTTTATACAAAATGTATCGATCCATAACAATATAACAGGTAAAAATATGACAAAACCGGTAAAGAGCTATCGGATATGTTGAAAGTTGATACTTTATTATAAGTATCGACATTTTTGGAATTTAAAAGAAAAAGAAGTTATAGCGTCAATAAAGTGTCGATACTTTATAAAAATGTATTGATCCATAATAATGTAACAGGTAAAAATATGACAAAATCGGTATCAAAAAAATATGCTTGTGTGGTCATTTTTATTTCAGAATTTTTATTTTTTAATACAAAAAGTTAGATATTTTAAACAAAACCCAGTAAGAAAATAACAAAAACTTTACAGTAACAAAATAATAACATTGGGAAACCTACTATGTTATCAGTTTCTCAAAGAACAAAAACCCAGAAAAAAGTAAATTTACAATGTAACCGGTAAAAATATACTGATTAATTAGCAAATAGGTTTACATTATGTATCGACACTCTTTAAATATGTGTTAATATTTTTTCCCAAAATGAAAGCACAACGAGGTGCACATATAAAGTGTCGATATATTTAAAATTGTATTAATCCAAAAATATTAAAACCGATAATTATAATGTAATAAGTAAATTTGTAATGTTATCGGTTTAAATATACCTGTTTAGTTAGAAAATAGGTCAATATAAATATTACCTATTACATTATATAAATGTTACCTAATATATTATTGTACTTAACAATATTTCCAATTTATCATGCTTTTCTTATATATTGTACTCTAAATTTTAACCGATCACTTATTTAATAAGTCACACTATTTTTTAACCTTTTTTAAGCGCCACAAAGCAGAAGTTTCTAATTTTTTATTGAGTATAAAATCTGGCTCAAGAAGTTCGTAGGGATGTAAGATGCTGCCAATAGGATGAGTCCATGTGTGAGAAAAGCATGAGAAACCAGGCAAGTGGTGCAGAAGGGTCGGTCTGGAAAATTGTGCACGCGCGTACACACATGTATAACAGAGATTAATAATTAAAAATAAAAAGATATTCATTAAAAAAATAAATATATAATCTTAATAATATATTTTTATTCATTTAACGAACTTAAATATTTATATAATTAAAAAAAATTTACATTATAAAATAAATTTTAATCTTTATATATATATATATATATATATATATATATATATATATATATATGCTCCGTACAGAATGACAAGTGGGTGACGAAAGCTTGAGGGAGAGTTGGCGCCACCTTCGGTTTAAATGTCGCATTATTCTTAAGCTCATCTTGAACAAAACACCATGCACTGTGGCCTGTGGGAAGAGATTTCCTTCTATTGTTTTTTGGCTTGTAAATGAACTGAACGTTCAGCGAATCATTTATGAATCGTACGGTGAGAAGTTCGTTTATGTGCATTTATTTATTAAATGAACGAATATGAACATAAGTCTCGTTCGTTCATTTACGTTCGTGAACGTTCGATTATGTTTATTTATGTTCGTTCCGTTATGTTTGTTTATGTTCATTCATTTATATTTAACCCAATCTTCTTAAATCAATTTTGGTGACCAATTTGTAAGTATCTTAAAAATATTAATTAATCTGATATTCTGATGACCAACTCCATAATTAACCCAATTTTATTTGGAGATTAAATCCAATATGTTAACCCATGAGACACCTCGCACCTATATTCATTTTCCATTTTTTTTCTCAAACCCTAATATTCTCTGAAGAGTGGAGACGATCGCTGAAAACTTCAAAACAAGTTATATTATAGTGCAATCTGAAGTTTACAGGTCTGTTTTCATCTCTTTCTCTGTTTTATTTGGCTTAATAGTTGATATGTAAAGTTATTGTGGGTATCTTAACATCTAAACCTCAAGAAAACTTCATACTTCTTTCTAGAAATAGATGAGAAGATAAATGTAACAATCGGAAGTATATGAGCATCAGTAAAAAGAAAAATATAATAGAATTTGCCAGAAAACAAAACAAAGATTTCTATTTAATTTCTGAAAAAATAGTGTAATAGCGGAAGTAATGGGTTTTCCATGAAGAACCCATTGATAAGTAGAAAATACACTTTGACAATCAACTTTTGTTTTTCATAGTTATTGTGTAACTTTTAGTTATGGAGTAGAGTTTAGGTACGTTAAAATTTTGAATGGTGGTTTAGCAATAATATCAATTACGATATGTAGCATCGAAGGGATTTCGGATTTATGTTATTGCCTTGTAGTCCAATTTGTACTGTTCGAAATCTTCATGTTGTTAAATTTTATACTCTGCCAACGGAAATGACCATTATTAACAAACCTCACTAAAGTCTGACATTGATGTCACAAAACTTTTAGCCGACGAATTTATTAGAATAACATAGATTTGATTGATTTGCATTGTCAACTATTTTTCATGAAAGAACAATGGAAGGTAGGGTCTCCAACGTTTATGTTCGTGTTCATTTATGTTCGTGTTCGTTTATTTATTAAATGAACGAACATGAACAAGTTATATTCCTTAATAAACGAACATGAACAAAAAAAATTGTTCGTTTATGTTCTTTTATTTATTAAATGAACGAACATGAACATACCTCCGTTCGTGTGCGTTCGGTTCATTTACAGGCCTAATTATTTCGTGTAAGCAAATGAATCCCAGTGGTTGAAATCTTATATTACAAACATATAAAAAGAGATGGCTTCTCAACAATGGCAGTCATGTCCACATGGCGAGTCAAATTGCAGGAAAAAAATCCTCCCATGGAAGTGGCCTAAAACAACACAAGCCCAGAGGAACACATATTGGCTCATTCAACTCTTAAACACATGGGTCTAACTCTAATAACAACCTAGCCACCGAAATGGGTCCATATAAACGTCATTTTTTATCGAAACAAATTCTCAAAGGTTGAAACGCCAGAGGCCTAGAGGAGCAGTTGTAACCCCCAAATCCCTACGGAAAAAGCCGTCACCGCCTACTGCTGCATCTCTTCGGTTCCAATTAAATTATTAATTCCGAGTCGGTATATATTGATTTATCAAATGAAATTTGTTTACTCTTAACACACAAATAGTATTAATAGATAATTAAATATCGAATTAACCTATTTTAGAATAAAATTTTAATTTTATATTAATATTTTTTTGAATAATTTAAAAAAAATAAATTGATATTAAACCCATAATTTAAGAAAGAAAATATTAACCAAGAATTTTTAACTACATATTTTAGAGACTATTTACTTTGTGGTTGATGCTATTAAGTGCTATAAATTAACTTAAATTAATTTAAGTTAATTTAAGTAAAATAAAATAAAATAAAATTAATAAATAGAGTAGGGATGGGCATGAGTCGGGTTTCGACCAACTCGACCCGACCCTACCCGAAAAATATATATCCTCCACCCGACCCGAATATGACCCGATTTTTTGTGATAAAGTCCGAACCGGTCTGATCCGACTTAAAATAATAATAAAATATTATTTTTATTCAATAAAATAATGATTTAATTAAAAAAATAATATATAGAAGAGTATTATTGTAATTATTTCTAAATATATAAGTTAAAATTATATTTTTTGAGATCAAATAGGGTCGAGTAATTTTACCCTAATATCAAATCCGACCCGACCAAACATCACCTTTAAAAAATCCAAATCAAACTTAATTCTTTTAAAAAATCAGACCTGATCAGATTAATTCAGAACCTATTGAATTTGGATCTCATGCCCAACCCTAAAGTAGCGTGATTCATAAATCATGTAAAACACAAAGTTACCAACATAATCCTCCAATAAGATAAGAACTAATAACAGAAATAATACAATAATCAGACAGAATTAGGAAAGTGGAATGAGAGAGAGAGAGATAGCGGGAGGAAAACAGTACACAGCTGCAGCCCACCACACCATTGGCGACCGCCGCGCCGCCTATCTGCCCACTGCCTACTGGTCCATTCACTATCATGTTGTCTCTCTCTCTTATCAGGCCTCACCTATGGTTCATTGTCTGTCCCCCAAAAACACACGTTAAAGATTACTGAATCAAGGTTTGGCGTGCCTATTTCATGAACTTCTAATGACCTTGATGATGATCGATCAGGTGAAGCAGTGTGTTTTGTTTGAGATGACTACTGAACTCGAACCAACCGTTCCTGTCTCTAAGAACATCTCTCCCTTAGTGGACTTTTTCCACGACCGACACTCGTACAGATTCCCTTCTTTTACCCTCTCTCGTAAAAGCAGGTCAGCCACTCCTCAGCTTTCTACACATTCGAAAGTGTATGTATAAATTTATATACACTTAATGGAGATGGAAATCAGGCAAGATTTTTCATTGGGTTTTAAGGGGATACTTTTATAAATTCAGATTCTTGATTATCGGTTGTTTGTTTGTTTTCTTGGATTTTTTTTTTGAAAAAGTAAATGAGACTTGGGGAAGAGCATGATTTTGTGGAGGCGGGTTGGTGGGTAGGGTTATACGTATTTAGACAAGTAACGATCGCCGTGGTTTTGTTTGTACAGTAGAGATTCTCAAGAGCCAGAAATAGACACGTAGAGACGAGTTTTCATAGACTTTATATCTGGTACGCCTCTCTATCTTTTCAAGACTCCTGCATGCACGAACCCCAATTAAACCCTGGTTAATTTCGGTTCAATATCAGATTAACGGAGAAGGATTTTATAAATCACCATCGGAAGGAAGAGGCAGCTTCAATAGATAGAGCGATGCAGCAAGATAGAGGTGGAAGAGGGAGTGAAAAAGGCATGAAACAGCAAGATCAGAGATTGACGGAAGAGAATCAGCATCAGCAGAACCCACCTCAAAAGTGTCCTCGTTGCGAATCTCTTAACACAAAGTTTTGTTATTACAACAATTACAGTCTCTCCCAGCCTCGTTATTTCTGCAAGACTTGTCGAAGGTATTGGACCCAAGGTGGAACACTAAGGAACGTGCCTGTAGGAGGTGGTTGCAGGAAAGGGAAGCGAACAAAGGTTTCTTCTCCCGGTGAAAACTCAAGGTCTCATCCACAAATACCTCAGCAACACAACATGGCATCACCACAAAGTATCATCTCTTCTAATCCTGTGATCAGTATAAGTGCTGCTCTGAGAACCAAGGAAACCGGTACTTTGGCTTCATCGTCTGCTATTTCTTCAGTGGGATCGTTTTACCCTGGTGCTGGATTCTTGTCTTCTTTCGCTGCAATTCAGTCGATGAATCAACCACAACCGCAACCTTTTAATCAAGCTCTCTATCAGGCTCTAAGCATTGGTGGTGACCTGGGTGGTTTTTCAAATTTGGGTCTTTTGCAGGGATATGGTGTCCCTTCTTTCGGTTCACAACAGCCCCAGTCAGTTCAGCAAACCCAATTCTTTTCTATGGGCGATAGAGATCAAAAGACTGTAAACATTTTCCCATCTGATCAAGAAAGGTTGATTCAGTCTAGCAGGCCTGCTGCAGGTAACTCTTCTATGCAGAATTGGCATCAATGTTTCATCAGCAACCATGACCCTACAGTTTCTGAAGCGGCTTTGTGGAGTATCAACAACAGCAACAGCAGCACAAGCAGCCCTGGGAACACAAACACCAGCAAAACTACGGTTGCTTCTTTGAATCCAAATCAATGGCGTGATCTTCCAGATTATGTCGCTCCTCCATAATGATCTTTGGTCAGCCATTGTTGCAAACGTCCAAAGGTAGACAGCTTAAAAACTCTAAAATGGAAATTCATTTTTAGCCTTCTCTATACAGAAAGCCATCGAACTTTCAACCTCACATGAAGAAAATTGCATCTTTTATTGTCTGTCCAGCTGCTGTCGTTGGGTTGGTTTTAATCTGGTTCAACTTGAGGACATCAATTCAGAGAAAATATTCTAATGTGGGTTTGATTCCTGTAAATGAAAGATCGGTATTGCTAATAGCCTTTTGTTTTTTTTTGTTTTTTATTTTCTTCTAATTACAGATTCTGGGTCGTCTTTTTTCTTTTAAAACTTTTGAGAATTCTTGGGACGGAAACATCGATCATCTGAGTTGGGTTTTGTTGGTGTTCTTTTAAAACTTTTGATAGTATTATAATAACGGGGAGTATATAGTTTCAAGCTCATGTTGATCAGGCTGAGCCTTTTGTTTGATTGTTTACCTTTTGCGTTTTTAGCTTTCATTCCATTCCATTCAGAAACTGAAAAAAAACAGGAGTGACATAATTATTTTGATTGTAGTCAAGTTGGGTTTGCATTTGGATGAAGACATGGATATGGTGGAGCTGATGTCTTTTGTAGTAGTAGTTGAACTTAAACTAGATGGTTTCTTCTTAGTGCATGTGGATGTGGGTAGCTGAGACAAAACAAAATCCATCACTCCTTTTAACAATTCCAAGTGCCATCTATCACCCTCTCCACTTCGTTACATCACATGCATGATATTGTTTTCATAACACGAAAGACAGTAGTATTATGTTAATATGGTACGGGGTTGAAATTGTCAATTTGATCTCATCATCATCAACAGTCATATATTTTGGATTTGGTGGACACAGGTATAACAGCCACATACTGTTTCGAGTCTCGAAGTAAGCAGAGAATATGAAGCACTTTAAACTTAAAAGTTCGTTTTTTTTTTGGGGGAGGGGGGGGAAGGGCGTCTTCAACATTTGACCTTCCCCAATACATATATAGACTAATTTATTCAATCAAGAAGACAGAAGGAGAATGATGGTTAAATGAACGAATCCATCGGTGGGAGGCGTGGAACTGGGTATTGTGGTTTCCAAGTAAAACCAAATCTCTGTTCTGTTTATATTATCCGCATGCATTTATAGTGTGTTATTTGTAATATGGTCCTTTTCCCAGTTTATTTTTTTTCCACATCATTTTTCCATATTCAAGTAATATGGGTTACTCCACTTCAGAAGGCCCCGTTCATCATCCATCATTCGACCAGTCGTTGTTCAACTGAACAAATGGTCCTTGTGGACTAGCCTTAGCCTTTGCTTTTCCTTTGCCAATTATCATCATTCTCCTCACCAAATAGCTTGCTATGTCATAGTCTTTCGCTATCTTTAATGGTAATAAATAGATAGGCCAATGGGTTACTCCACATTTTATTTTTGAATATAACATATAATAGTAGTAAATATATTATATTTTACTTGAATATAATTACTTATTATATTATGCCATGGCATCTTCTTGTGAATTATTCTTTTAACAAATTATTGAAAGACACTATTAGAAACCTTAGGTTTATATTCACGTGTTTACACATGAAATCTAACATGATTACTATTTAGAAGCCCTAGGTTTTCTGCATAAAATCTGGAAAAGTTCTCAAAGAAGTTAATTTTTTAACCCCATAAATAATTGATTCATAAATCAACTGTATATATGAATTTTAAATTGTATATGATTTTTTTTACTTAAAAGGAGGATTTATTTCACTTTTTCGTTATTTTTATTTAATTATTTTACTATTCAGAGATACTTATAATGTAATATTTATTTAATTTTTTATTAATCAATCGTTAACACACACCTTATAAGTATGATTACTTGAACTTGAGTCCTATATAAAAAACAAAATTCTCTTGTGTTTGCCATTTATACTTAAATACATAGTAATTGAATTAAATAAGATTGTAATCTGTGTATTATGTCATTAGTAAGAGCCAAAATATAAGAGAAGAGAATTGAGATATATAATTGGCCTCGTGTCCTACCCTAGACTATATATAATTGGCCTCGTGTCCTACCCTAGACTGCCCTAAACTGAGCTGACTGATCACCTACAACCTTTGCCCCATCTAGCCAACTATTAAACCCTTATTTCCACTTGTACCGCTATGATTTTCTTTTAAACTTTTAGGTGACATTCGATTCGCTGAAATGTTTACGAGAGAATTAGAATTTGTGAAGGAATTGAAATATGTAAGAATTGAAATTTAATTCCATATTATGTTTGGTTCGCAGACATGTCAGATGAATTTGATTTTAGTAATATAAAATGACAGAATTATCTTTCTTATTTTTTTACTTTATTTTAGTTTATTTTATAACTTACATGTAGTAATATACTATAAAAAATTAAAAAATATTAAATTTTTATTGATTGTTTATTCATTTCAATAAATTATAAAAATCATCCTAATAAACATTATAAGTTAAAATCATCGCAATCAAAATATGTTAATAATTTACCAAAAGATAGAGTAATATTTCGATACATTCTAATCGGAGTATGTTAATTAGTTACCAAAAAATATACCAAAAACTATTTTTATTCAATATATGAATTAGAAACTCAACCCGACACGACTCAAAATAATAAAAACATTATTTTTATTCAATAAAAATATTGACTTAATTGAAAAAAATTATATATAGAGGGATATTATTGTAATTATTCCTAAATATATAAGATAAAATTATATATTTTTTACAGGTCGGTCTGGTTTTTTTACCCTAAACCCGAACCCGACCCGACCTGACCCGAATATCACACTTAAAAAAACCCGACCCGACTCGACCCGAATATCACACTTAAAAAACCCGACCCGAACAAAACAAAGTTTCACCAGACCCGACCCGACCCGACTCGAAATAATAAACAAAAATTATTTAATAAAAACAGTGAATTAATCCGACCCGACCCGAATTATATATATTTTCGGGTCGGTCCGATTTTTTTCACCCTGAACCCGACCCGAATATTACACTTAAAAAACCTGACCCGACCCGAACAAAATAAAGTTTCATCCGACCCGACCCGAATATATGAATTAGAAATCAAACCCGACCCGACCCGAAATAATAAAAAATTATATTTATTTAAGTGACTTAATCCAATCCGACCTGAATTATATATATTTTCGGGTCGGTCCGTTTTTTTCACCCTAAACCCGACCCGACCCGAATATCACACTTAAAAAAACCCGATCTGACCCGACCAAAATAAAGTTTCACCCGACCCGACCCGACCCGACCCGAATATATGAATTAGAAACCCGACCCAACCCGAAATAATAAAAAATTATTTTTATTTAATAAAAACAGTGAATTAATCCGAACCGACCCGAATTATATATATTTTCGGGTCGGTCCGATTTTTTTCACCCTGAACCCGACCCAAATATTACACTTAAAAAACCCGACCCGACCCGAACAAAATAAAAATTCATCAGACCCGACCCGAATATATGAATTATAAATCAAACCCGACCCGACCCGAAATAATAAAAAATTATATTTATTTAAGTGACTTAATCCAACCCGACCTGAATTATATATATTTTCGGGTCGGTCCGTTTTTTTTCACCCTAAACCCGACCCGACCCGAATATCACACTTAAAAAAACCCGATCCGACCCGACCAAAATAAAGTTTCACCCGACCCGACCCGACCCGAATATATGAATTAGAAACCCGACCCAACCCGAAATAATAAAAAAATATTTTTATTCAATATATAAATAAGTTACCAAAAGATTGATGAGGGTAGTATGGTCAAATTTCAATTCCCTCCAACAAGGGAATTGAATTCGATCAATTTTTGGATGGAATTCACTTTCCCTCATTTGATGGAATTGAATTCCATCAGAAATTCCAATTCCCTTGAAAAACTTGAACCAAACATGGGAAAGTGGTGTAATTGGATTCCAATTCCCACTAATTCCAAGGGATTTCATCCAATCAAATGCCACCTTAATATTTTCTCATGAAATAATCAATTTATATCTTTAAAAATCAAAAGTATACTCTTTTTTATATAATTTATGCACTATCTAGGACCATTGAAGAACAAAGTCACGCAAGTAACATGGTAGAGCAATTTCTTCCTTTAATCACGTGTTTTTATTCGTAACACTAAATATAGTAGGAGATTATATAATCTGTATGTTAGGAATTTGGAAGAATAAAAGTAATTAGAAGTGAGGTTAATATGAAGTAGATCGTATTTAATACGTGAGATTGGATGTGATTTGATTTTGTCCATGTCTACAAATAAAAATAATAATAATCAATTATAAACATAAATTACAAAGAGTACAAATATATTTGAATCAATATGTAATTTGTACCTTTTTTCACCTTTAATTTCTTTTTGGTTATATTTGGATGAGAATAAGAGAAAATATTATATTTTCTGAACTTTAGGTTGAAGCAAAGCTTTCCCCCCCCCCCCCTTAAATGAAGAACCAAGGGGAATAACCTAGCAAAAAAGGCACTAAAGAGATGTGGCTGGTCCATGCATGCACATGCACCATTCCCCCCAAGAAAACTGAAATCAATGAATTATTTCTTTGGGCCATAAAATCCCAAATTTCCATTTTAAAGTATTTTTTCTATTGGAAATTAACGGTCATAATCTACATACAACTTAAAAAAGCATTGAATGGTCAATTCCCTTAAAAATCACACGACAAAGTATTCTCTTTCAAAGAAGATATAATGTAACGAAAAAAGCTAGGGTCAAATGCGCGTACATAATTCTTGGCCAAAGACTGTGTGGTTGTGTAAGAGTAACACAACAAAGTCCATAATCCCTGTCAGTGTTTTGGAGAAAAAAGGTTTGAAAAGAATCAACCAGAAAAACCATAAATCTGCTTTGAAATCTTAGGGTCGTTGCTTGGACAAAATCACACGCATTCTTTGCCGGGACAGTATCAAAGTTGGATAGGATGGGGAGTGAGATCAGCAACATGTCCCTCAACTGCTCGTGTTTTTTGGGCTACTTGTCGTCTTCCCGATGGCTTCCAAAGGAATGATTTGGCCAGCCTTGCAATACAGTATTTGACGAGTTAAAATTAAATAATTGCTAACATGGTAATGTAGTTGGTGGATTTTGGAACCATTTGATTAAGACTGGTTCTGGTTATTTAATGATAAAATTTGGGAGCTCTCATTGTCAATTAAAATTATCGTAATTGAGTGAGATCCTTGGTCTGATTTTCTTCTAATTATATCGATGGTGGAGAGGCTTGTGTGATAGCTACACAAAGGGAAATTTCTTTTAAACTGTTGGGCAATTGAAGAGATGATTTAAGGCTAAGCTTTTGAAAAAGTTTATTGCTCAAAAAGGCGACAAATCTTAGGCCGGATATGTATGTTAGGGGCTAAGAAAAAGACTGCTGATTGGACCCCTATACGAAATACTAGAAAAATAATTGAAATTACGTTTGATTCACGATTGGGCCTAGCAATTTTGGCCCAATGAATTATGATTTGACCAAAGCCCATATTTCACTTAAACCCCCCAAATTTTGTTATATTGGGGATAAGTCACGTCTTAGTCCTTGAATTTATCCACTATTTCACATCAGTACTTGAATCTTTTTTGTTGTCCACATCTTGATTTTAAAGAATGAATCGATTCGAATCCATAAAGCCATTAAGATTTGTTATCCCTAAGCAGAACAGATAACTCTCAAGCTTCGTTCTAGATTTATGAGTGACTGTTGCCTTTGGTTTTGCCCCATTAATCTTCAAATGTATAGCTGGCTGTGCTTTATATAATTGGTTGCAAATTGCAGCCGAAGATCCAAGGCAACATGAAGTTAATGGAGAGATGAGCTCAACCACAAACACTCAGCCGCTTTTTCTTTTAAGGATACATATATGCATGAAGGTAAATCTAAAACTGAAATAATGAATTATAAGTTAAATTGTTAAAAAAGAGTATAAGATTGGTCCCCCACTACAAGTTATGAACGAAAGCAATGCACCAAGTGGGCATGATGGCAGCTGCACCACTGCCTTGTTCTTTTCCCATAGACTAGCTCAGCCGACTATAATGTAATAGATCAAAATAATTCCTTCTGGGTTTCTTTGGCATTAATTCAACCCAAACCAGATGTATTATAGTCGAAGGTTAATTAAACTTTGACGATTCAATAAAATATGAACCATAAACATAATAATCAAATAATTGTTTTTTTATTTAATGATGATCTCTAAATTATAAATTCAATACTTTTTTTTAATTTAGTATTCATAATTTTTATTTAATAATTAATTTAAGTACACTTTCACGGTCAATTTATTGTTCACGATAGTATAACATAATATACCTTAAATTATAAAACCTCAACCTTTGTTGTGGGTTGGCCATTGTCTAATGTTGTTACGACTCTATGAAAAAAGTTACTTCCTCCATAGCAATTAGAGCATAGTTTTTCCAGTTAGCTACACAGTATTCACCATAGCAAACCTATATATATATATATATATATATATATATACCGCTTTTTTCATTTACATAGTTAAGCTGCAAGAGAATTCTTATGTATGTATATCTTTGGATACAAGGCCTGTGACAACCTAAACTGAAAAAAGCTGGTTCAGATTTCTGTAGCATAAATGTGTTATAATTAAGATCTAATGGTATTCAGTTCAAACATTGATCAACCTTTATGTCACAAACTAAACAGGTTCATTAGCAAAATAATTCCATTACAACATTAGGAATTTAAATTCAAATTCAAACAAGTAATCAACAATTACCATTTCCATCACTTTCTTGGGCATGCTAATAACTACTACTCCTATGGAATCGTGTTGAGAATCTTAAAGGGTATTGATTTTTGCAGCTTTTAAAAGCACCTCAGTCCTCACCAACAAAATAAAAGTATGGGGTTTCGAGTCCAAGACACAAACTCTATGTGTGCGTGTGTGTGTATGCAGTACTTGAGTTAAATTTTATGTGCTTATATTACGTTTGATCCGAAACCTCATTCTTAACTCTGCTCTACACTTAAAGAGTTCCAATCATAAATTTTAGTGGAATTCATAGCAGTGGCAGAGATAAGACACTAAATCATTAATCCAATTACGAGTGCAGAATAGAACTATTTTTCCAAGAGCAAAAACCATCACCAGATAGCATAGAAAATAACCGACTTAATCTGAGCTATAATTACAAGTAAATCTAACATTTAGGTTATAGGTTGAATTCCTGAGCCATATATAGGTGCCCATATCCTCTTTGACCTTTCCTTTTCTCTTCTTAAAACAAATTTTGTACAGAGAGGGGGAATTAGGATGCATCCAAGCAGCTAAAATCCAACAGTGGACCTAACTCTCGTTTGCTCAGTTGCTGTCTCACCCAAAACTCACTGCCATAACTCAACTGTTTCTTCATGTCTATAGTCTTTACTCTTTAAATCGATTGTGCTGCTAAACCAGCAAATGCAGTAATGCTACCCTACTAAAATCCAATCCCTAAACGACACATATCATAACCCATTCCCAGTTTGCCTTGAATCTTAATGAATCCATCAGGTCTTACGTTAATTAATATCCCCAACTTGCAAAAAAAAAAGACTAGACATTCCTACAATAAATACGCGCATACATAAATTTCCATGCAAGGTTTAAAGATATCATGATTTTTTCTTGTTTTTAAACAAACCGAAGTTCATACACGTAGTAACAACTTCAAAAACAGACTAACTAGGATAATAAGAGCTCAAATTGCAGTTTGCAGGTAGAAATCTCCCTCTTTTTCTATACCGTTGATTACACCCCACCCCCCATCCCACCCAAAAAAAAGGAAAAGAAAATCACATGTAAATCAAATGTATACATAAAATAAAAAGTGAGAAAAATAATTAGTTCCTCAATCCTCAATCCTCACCCTTATCTTTTACTTAGGACTGAAACACGCACCCTTAAAACTCATCCTGATAACTAATAACAATGCACTAGTGGGGGAAAGGAAAGAAATTTCATGCAATATATACATACAAAATAGAAGCCAAACTTACTAGGCTAAAAAGTTGCTGTAAAAGGAGCTGAGCTCTCTTCAACACAGCAGCTTCAGATGGCGATGACTGATGACTGATAAAGAAGACGGTACCCATCAGGGATGAGATGAAGAGGATCCGAGGTTCCTCTCAGCGCAAATAGGGATTTTTCTCAACCTCTGATAATAAAACTTTAGGCTGAATTCTTGCAGCTGACATGATCCATCCGATCCAATCTTCTCACATGCATGCTTTAATACTAAACTTTAATTTATTATAGATTTTTTCCTTTTCAATCCCACTCCATTATGACTGTAGAATCCACTACCGTCAGTAGTATCATCCGAAACTAAGTACCTATAAACCAAAAAAAAAGGACCCAACAAAGAGGGAGACTATTTGAAAAACTGCTGATAAGAGTAGTCTAGTTTACTAGATCAGAGAAGTGACCGAGGATCCAATGTTTGATGGATCATGCCAAGCACCGACGCTTGTTGTGTTCCAATAAACCGCAGGATCAGATAAACCGATTTGATCGAGCTGATTCTGGCATGCCACATTCCATTCCATTCTGCTTTGCGCTTCTTCAACTTTGATATCTTTCATGGTTAGCCAATTTTCATCGTTACCTGTCATTTGAAGGTCTTGAAAAGGTTCTAAGGAGTGCATTTGGGTAGGCAGTTGAGTGCTTTTAACACCACCGTTCGTGAACTTGTGTTGGTAAAGAGTAGAAGCTAACAAAGAAGCAATGGTTGGCGTGGTAGTGGTGCTAGAAGATGAGGATTCAAATATATTAGAGTAGCTTGAAAGGAGTGGATTTGAAGTCTCCACATCCTGGATTTGCTTACTCGGGTTAGTGTTAAAACCATATCGATAATCATTGTCCCCATTATCACCAGACACCATCCCAGAAGAAAATCCTAATCCAAGAGCATTCGGATCAGGCTGGATATCATAGCCTGTCACGTTTTCCACATCTGGAACTCTTGAATTGAACCGAAGAAAGGGAAGATGGATATCAGATGGGGTATTAGCTAACCCGTAAAACAAAGGGTTGATATGATGAGTTGAGGCCGAAGAGACATCGATTTGAGGTTGAGATATTGGACTGTTAGTATTTGTTGGAGAAGCTCCATCAATGGCTGAAGCCGCTTGTCTCTTCATACGCTTGTTCTTCCTACATCCACCGCCCACCGGAACATTCCTTAAGGTGCCACCCCGAGTCCAATAACGCTTACAGGCCTTGCAGAAGTGTCTTGGCTGTGATAAACTGTAGTTGTTGTAGTAGCAGAACTTAGTGTTTGATGAATCACAGCGTGGACACTTTAGGGCTTGCTGCTGCTGCTGTTCTTGGCTTGGTTTCTCCATAAGCCTAGCTGTTGACGCCATCAACTCTTTCTCATCTATATGATTCTGCAACCAAAGTGATGCATGGCCAAAAAAGGGGAAAGAACTGAGCAAAAACAAGACAAAAAGAGTTAACTGAGTGCCCTTAGGGTAAAATAACAACACAACATAGATATTCTGTTCCAAAAGCAAAACAACAAAAGTGGGGTCATGTTTTGTCGAATAATTGCTTGAGAGAGAGAGAGAGAGAGAGAGAGAGAGAGAGAGAGAGTACTGAAAATGAAACCTGTGGCCATTCATTGTTAGCAGTTGAGGAGGAGAAAATCATCTTCTCGCATTACTCAACATTTTCTTCTATCAAAGGAATCGTTGAAAACAAAGAGTAAACAGACAAAGACAGGTGGGGACGCCGAGTCTTTGTTGATGGGATTCAAGTATTTTCTACGACTGACAGAGTGTATCACTTATGTTACGAGCACTACAATTATTCTTTTAATCTACTAATTTCATTTGTTAATCAATTTTTTCACATGCTAGATCTGGTGTTAACTGACCAATTAAATATTATTTGAGATTAAAGAAAAGGGGACAAAGAATATATGTTTGGAAGGCAAATATTCAAATTCAAGAAGACGACACAGAGGTAAAGCGGGAGAAGAGATGAATCTTGACAAGTTCAAGAATAAAGGAACAACATTATAACATGAGAGTTCTAGATCAGTTGATCTCTTTATTTTGTCGATATTCGTATTATCTTCAATATTATATATTTCTAATTACTACAGCCTAAGACATAATGATATTATAGTGGATCCAATGATCAACAACAAATCTAAAACTATATTCAGATTCGATGGCCCCAAATAAAAGCACCCTCTATCTCTCTGATGGGACATCATTACTCGCACAATGTAGAAAACTGATACCAATTGTTTTCATTCGGAATTTTGCCAGAGTTACCGTCGATGACACCGGAAGACAGTCACTAGTTAAACTTTTCATAAAGATTGGTTTCCGGTTTGATTTGGATTTCCGATGAAAACCGAGGCACTTCACGTAAATTTTACAATCATTACACCATAATTTGTGTATCAAACATTGGAGACTGTCTTTATATGTTTTTTCTTTTGTTGTCTAAATTATTATACGACTCTTAAAGATGCCAAAGAGCTGAGGGTATTAATACCTAGGCTACATACGGTGAAAAAGCTGGGAAAATATATACAAGTAAAGAATCTGGAAATTCCAATAGAAAGGGACAAGAAGTTTCCATGTGGAAATCTACCCAAAGTGAATAAAAGCGTTTTTACTCAAAAATCACCTAAACTATATAATATTATCAGATAGACACCGTTTCTCCAAATATTAACAATCTAACATCCTTTCTGACAGAGTGATAATTAGCGCGTTTGAGGGGACGTGCCTTGCAGACGTGGACGAAAGGTGCGTTACAGGAGGCGTGCCTTCCTAAGGTTCTGTCCGAGCTGGCACCATGGTGAAAAGGCGTGGATCATGAAGCACGCCTTCGCAGGGAATTTTTATAGGTGGGGGAATGTGCGGATCAGGAGGTGTGCCTTCCATTATTCCTCTTCAATTATTGGCCTTTCCATTATTACACCAGCTACGAGCCTTAAATCACAACCAATCACCCATCCTCCCCCTATAAATACCCATGAATCAAAATATCAAACCACACCAAAATTACTTTTATGTTCTTCTTCTATCAATTCTTTCTATAAAGCTAAGTAGATTTTGGTATAGTTTTTAGAAGGTAAAACTATTTTTATTATATTATGTTTATTTCATATTTAATTATTTAACCAAAATATATTGTACTAATGATTTTATTACTTTTTGCAGTTGTAAAATAGAAGATGAGATCATATCTCGAGACATTTTGTCGATACGATAACAATATTAAATTGTGTTATTTAAATTATTGAGAATATTTTTTTAAATTTTTTAAAGTATTAGTTTATATTTTAATTCGTATATTATTTATTTAATTAGGAGAATTATCATATATTAGAAACAATTATTCATTTTTGCAAATATAAGACTCTCAATCTTTCAAACTCTCAAAATGAGGCTTATTTCAGCTATTGTTTACTATGATGGAGAAATTCTGGAAGATGAAATCGGTGTTGTCTTCGCATCAAATCATTCTGTCACCTTATCCTTCAAGAGAAACATCACTCTTGAGGAGCTAATCACTAAAATTTCAAAAAAACAATAATGTTGAAAGTAATAGAAAAATGCCCTCACTTCGGTATGGATTTCTAACTGAATTATTTATGATAATTTATACAACATTTGAACTCTCCAATGATGAAGATGTTTCTATGATGGTTGATGCTCAAAATCAAAATTCAGATGCTACTACACAAATGTATGCCACATCTGTTGAAGTGTTTGCAGTTCATGGTATATTATTATGCTCCCACTATGGGTTGGCTCAATAAGTTGATCAAGTTGACAACCTAACTCAAGTAACGTGTAATGATTTTACCTCATTAATGGGAAATCCACATGCTGATATCATCCCATCAAGTTCAATGGGGAGACATTCATCAACAACTTGTTCCAATCTCTACCGAGGTGGCTCCATGAACAATTTGTATAGCAACATCACTTCCAGTTCAAGGGGAAGACATTCATCTTCCAATTTTTTTGACTTGAATATGAAGATGTCCTTGACATAACAATCTGTTCAATACCCATTTGACATGGTGCCTTCAAGTTTCAGGGGAGACATTCAGCTGTGAGCTTCTTCGACCTCAACGTAGAGATGTCTGCGACACAACACTCAGTTTAAAACTCACATGACACAATGCCTTCAAGTTCAAGGGGAAGACATTCAACTACCATCTTGTTCGACCTAAATATCAACATCAGGGAGGAACTCTCATCTCACCAGAAAAACCTCTTTGTGAACCAGGTGCTGAGACTAGACTATTTGTTGAGCCAAATCAATACAACTCAATACGGATTTCAATGATAATGATGTAGATGAGGTTCCCACAAATACGATACACACCGAACCTCCAACATACATGTATGAAGCTGACTATGATGCAATGTACATGTCAAAATTTATGGATATGTCTAATGTTGGTGACTATGGATTTAACTCATCAGTCAATGATGGCGAGTTATATATCGAAATGAAGTTTTCATCCAAATATGAAACTATGATTGCAATTAAAATTATAACATTCGTAATTCTGTTCACTACAGAGTCGGCCGATCCACCACCAAAAAGAATGTCTGCCTCTGTGTCCAACGTGATAATAGTTGCATCTAGATGGTTCGTGTATCAAAGAGTAAGAGGAAAAATAACATATGAGAATTAATAGTATACAATGGTCCTTATACATGTTGTGCTAGATTGATCAACCAATACCATCCCAACTTGGTCTTCGACATTATCTGTCAAACTATCATTCCTATGGTCAAAGCAAGCTCCCATATAGCTATTGTGGTGCTGATTTCAGCTATACAGTCTCTATATGCGTACATCGTCTCCTATAGAAAGGCATGAAAAGAAAAATAGAATGTCATTAAAAAACTTCACGGTGAGTGAGATTCATCTTACAACGAACTACCAAGTTGGTTTAACGTAGTGCGCAGACTGAATCCTAGAACAATAGTCGGCTTTGAAACTTGCCATGCATACACAATGATTGAGTGCTTCGCGATCGATATCAGTTCTAACGAGGGATATTGATAAAGAAATGTGAATAAATGTGAAAAAATGCATATGATGGTGGATATTGATATGGACATATGACAACCAACTTGGTTAAAACTATCAATTCAACCTTAAAAGGGGGCGTCATTTACTAGTAACAACTTTGGTTGAAGCGACATATTTTCATTTAGGAGCACTTTTTGCCAAGCTCGGGGGACAAAATCTAATGTGGATGCAAAACAGCCACGATTATCACCCAATATTAGTTGCAGATCTACAAAAAAAGAATTGTTGCATCAAATGAAATATCTGTAACAATATTCTCTCAAACTCATGAATTATTTCGTGTCATAGAAATGCCACGAGCTCTTTAAGGGATTGAAGCTAACTCGTTCAGAGTTAATTTTTAATACCCCCAAAATTTTGGTTAGTGACCAAAATATAAAATTTGAAGGTTTAGTGACCAAAGTATAAAGTATGCAAAAGTTCAAGGACCAAAAGGGTAATTTTCAAAAGTTTAAGGACCAAAACTATAATTTTCAAAAGTCATGTATTTAACCCCATAAATGAATTATTCAACCCTAAGAATGACGTTTTGGTGAGAATCAGACTTTAGATCTAGAATTTGTGTTAAAAGCTAAAAAATGTTAAAGTCCGGTAAAAATTCAGTAAACCGGATCAAATAGAATTTTGAGAAAATTTCAAGGATATTAAATTAAGATTATAAATATTATTTCCACATTTTAAATTATGAAAAATAATATGGACCATTGAATATTTCCATGTTCAATTTGGATCGTTGGAAGAAAATTACAATATTGAAATTCTTGAAAAGTTGTATGGATAAAGTTGCATTGGATATTTTGTTCATCTTTGACTTTGGAAGATGATAACCAACATGTGGCTTGGTATGGATGTAATTATCAAGTTTCATTAATGACAAAATTGCCATTTCCTAATTGAATGAATTTTAAATTCATTTAAGCTTAATAAATGACAAATTAACGTGAAATTAACTAGAAATTTCATGAAAATAAGGCCTTCTTCAACCTCCATTTTGTTCTCCTCATAACATAGGTAAGAGAAATTTTATTTTTCATTTTTGAGCAATTTTCTTTGGATTTTGGATCGAACTGTGAAATAGAAAATTATTCTATTCGAAGAGCTCTATCATTTGGTACCATTATTGCATGTTAATCTTGCTCGAATGTTGTGTTCCCAAATTTTAGAGTTTATGTTCATGTTAGGGTTTTATGAAGTGATGATGGATTTTAAGGTTGTTGAGGTTGTAGAATTATTTCCAAGCTTGTTTGATAATCAAAACAACCTAGAAATGCTATATTGATTTTGGCTTAAACCCTAAATTAGGTAAAGTTTATGATTTGATGAAATTTGGTTATGGGTTTGATTGTAGGGGTTTTAAAATGTTGAATAGAGGTTGATTTAATGCTCGAATCAAATTGAAATCAAGTGAAATCATGAAACCCTACCCCTTAACATTCGAACTAAGCCTTTAGAAGTGAGACAAATTATGGAAAAAATAATACAAGGGTTAGAAATGATGTAAGAAGGATCCTACAAGCTTTATAAAGTTATTTGAACCAATTTATAATTTTGAAAAAGTAAGGGGACCTATTAAACAATTTTGAAATATTATGGGGTTGATGTGTAATTATTCAATACATGAGGTACTATGCTAGAAATTAATGTTAGAGTGATGAATTTGGTGTTAGAATGTGAAATTTGACTATTTTTGGGATATTATCAAAGTTTGAGTAATAAATGACAAATATTGAGAAAGTTAGTGACTTAAGTGGCAATAATGGAATTTTTGAGGTTTTGGGCTGAAAATTAGATGCTGAAAATTTAATTAAGTTATTTGAGACTTGAATTGAAGTAAAATGGCAAAAGACTATTTAGAATAAAATAGAAAAATTGAGATGAATTCTAAAAGAATTCATAATTAGTAGTTAAAATGGAAAGTTGAAAAATGTTACGTGAAGTTTGGGTGAATTTGGATAAAAAGGGGCTTGAATGGTCAACTTGAAGTGTTAAAGTCAATATTTATGTTGTGGCATGAAATTAGAATCGAATGAGCATCGAAAGATTTTTAGGAATTTATTTTCTATTGTGTGCCTATGTTAATGAGATTCTAACATGTGGTTTGAAACGTACATGTTTCGTAAATGATGTTCATTTAGATTGTGTGCTTGAAATCAAGATCAAGCAATATTAAAGCTAATGAGAGATTAAGGATAAATTGTTAAAGCTAAGGACTCCAAGTGAGTGCATATTTAATTTTTATTTATGATATCGTGCAAACATTGACTTACGATGAGCCGATGACCGAGTTACTATGGTAAAAAGTGACTCCTAAATGTTATGAAATTTTGTGATTCATCCATATATGTTCATTTGGTATGCTAATAGAATTAGTGAATAAGCTGAAAATATAAGTTAGTGAAATATGTCCATATTTGTATTATAAATAGAAAGTTTAGAAAATCACCATAAATTTTATAGAAATGATTAGGGGAAGATTTTTATGTCGTTGGATTCCTATACCAGTCTAGTTTTGTTGAGAATAAACGACTATTGATTTCGAGAAGTGTACAAAAATATATGAATTTTTAATCGATGATAGGTCAAAAAACAGGGAGCATATTCTGCTCAAAACAACCTTTGTAAGTCAGCTTTGAAAATTCACTATAAATTGTACAAGTTGAACTATTCACTTGTGGGATCCATGATAGGTCAGAAAATATGACAACAAATTCTGCTTAGAATAGCCTCTGTAAGTCAGCTTTGAAAAATCACTATAAATTATACAAGTTGAATTATTCACTTATAGGATCAAAACACTTAACTTTTAAAAATTACACTTGATTCATAAACTTTTGGAAAATTATTCTTTTGGTCCTTGATTTTTTTATACTTTGGCCATTAAACTTTCAAATTTTACATTTTGGTCACTAACCAAAATTTTGGGGTATTACATCATCTATAAGACAGGTGGTGTGACTGTAGGTTTTTTCAAGCTCTGAAGTATCTATGCTCCCATATCATAGCATCTTGCTATTATACTCGTCAAGACTATAACCGTTTTGTGGATCCCGTAAACCAACTTTCAATTGTATTTTAGGTATATGAATTTGAGCTCCCCCATATGTAATGAGAAAGACCCAACTAGGTTCATAATTGGCTTCTGATTAAACCAGATTTGTTCTTATTAAGGAAGACATGTCGTCCAAAATCCACTTGAATTTATTGTGATATGGATATTTGAAAGACGTCCAAAGAAAACAAAAGATGTGGGCATTATAGAAACCTAGGCCACAATAGAAAAAAATGTTAATCTCTTTTATCATCACGTAACAGTTGAGCATCACAATGTAATTGTAGTTTCTGAAATCTCAGTTTGTGTTATTTCATTTTCATTTACTTTCAATTAATGTCATTTGAGCATCGCCAAGTAATAGGCTACGCAAGTGAAAATAAATAAAAACATTACAAACTAAATAATAAAATCAATTAAAACAATTGAATAGAAACATTAAATACAAATGTTACAATTCAAACAATTAAATGATAAAAGCATTACCTCACAAAATAAACAAAAAGTTCATAATGCATTACATTTGTTGATAAACAAATTAAATTAAATAAAAACATTACAAACTAAACAAGTATATCGATGTTTGGATCTTGAATGTGTTCCACGGGACGGTGGCTGTCTATTTAGATGAAGTTTCTTCATATAAATTGTTGTTCCTCCTCACTCTCATTATCACCATCAACAGTAGCAACTACATTTTGTTGATGAGTGACGGATGACGATATAGCATCTCCATAGAATAAGGACCCTGGAGGTGTATGACTAACCATCCTACTACTTATAGAAAACTGTGAAAACTACAAAAAAATCGTCATCGATGAAATACTAAGCGGGAAGTGTATTTGTCTGTAGTGAAACACCACCCGCCAAATAAATAACGTATGAAGCCTACGATGGATCTATAAGTATGGTCGTATAATATCTGCCATGAGGTGACATAAAACTCTGTGGTAATGGCATCTGAACCGATTGCAGTGATGTTTAAACCGATTGCGGTGCCATCTGAACCGACAATGTACCTATGTATAGTGGTGGGCTGAGAATGTAAATCGGTGTAGATTGTGTCTACTGTGATGATTCTGGTGCTGTAGCTGAGGACGGGTCGGAAGTTCCTGCTTTCCATCCACGAGATAGGGGACGATGATGTTGTGATAGTGGACATTTTTCTCAGCCCCGATGAATGCTCTCAACTCATGTTTCCTTAGAAAGTAGGAATGACTTCCCGTTCGTGTTGAACCAATGATAATAGTTAGCCGCAACCGAATAACGATCCACATAAATCGACTCCCTAAGGGGAATGTGTCTACATCGATCCTCTCAGATCATTATCTACTCGTTGTTCTTTATCAGTCAGTTGACATTCTTTTTGCCTCATTTATCGATGTTATACATATTGTCGAGATTCCTAGGTGCTTCAAGAATATATTGTACAAAACCAAATTGGTGGAGCACGCGATCAGTAAGATGCCACTTGACAATAGCATAATATATTAGAGGGATCGTTGTCATCAATACATCTAATGAGCCACTTAAGTGAGGTAGGATGCAAAACCTCATTTCTTTAGTAGAATAAGGAGCCCATTGAAATTAAAACAAATATGTATAATTCATATCAAAATGATTTTCTAATTATATAACGATAATTAAAGGTAAATAATAAAATTTAATTACATACATCTGTATCAGCCTTTTGATTAATGAGTAGCTAAATTTCTTCCAATTCGTCTGCTATATCATGATGATTTTTCCTTGTATATGCCACTTATTCAATGCAAAAAAATCATTATATACTCAAAAAATTATTTATATACGAACTTTGTATTGAAATTACCTTAACAATAACAGGAAGACTAACATGTTATTCATGACCGGACATAAAAAAGACATGTGGTATCATGCCCATGACTGGAGAATAAGAAGACATTTGTCGATAGCATTTTTTTGATAATCAGTTGCTCAATATCTATACAAAAATGCCAAAACTGCGGAGCCATAACTGAGTGAGTCGATAACTCGAAAATCTTCGAGGTGACACAACCACATAGAATGAACTTGGTTGCGAGATTTATTGATGTTGAGTTAATCGATTGACGGAATCGACCAAGAGGGGTTGAATTGGCAATTAAAAAGTTGGTGGAAGCTTTTGCAGAAAATTGAAAGAAGTTGCACATCGATTTAGAGTGGTTCGACTTTCTCAACCAAAGTCTACGTCCACTACCTTAGCTATCCACACAAAGGATTTTCCAACAAATTCACTAATTTGTTCTTTCTTTTGAGGCCAAATAGATAACCTTACAACTCCCTCAAGAATATACCCCAATTCTTAAGAACACTCATTCTCAAAGAGAAATACACAAATTTGTAAACTTACAAGGAAAAACCTCACAAGGTAAATTGTTTGCACAATTCTAGAACAAAGAAAAGAACACTCAAGAATGAATACAATTGAGTACAAGTAGTGTTATTGAAAGAAAAATGAATATTGAATGAAAAATAGGCTTGAAGTGTTCAAACAATGAGTTTGATACTTTCTCTTTGATTCTCACTTGATTCTTGTTTCTTGTTATTTCTTATTATTGATCAATGGCTTCTAAGCTTGTTTAAATACTCCTTCAATTGATTCTGAACGTTGAGGATGATTAGTAGAGTCAATAGAGTCGTTTAAGTGTGAAAACAATTAATAAAACTAGTTAGGAGCGTGCGTGCATCGATGAATACACAGGGTGCATCGGTAAATCAAGTGTAAAATCAAATATTTTGACCATTGGAACACTTAGAGCATCGGTGCACTAAGTGTGCATCGATGCATAAAATGCATTCGATGTTTTGAAAAAGCCTGAGTGCATCGATGCATGGTTGGTGCATCGATACATCAAATGCATTCGATGTTTTCATAAAACCTTGAGTGCATCGATGCATGGTATATGCATCGATTCATGAAATGCATTCGATGTTCAATTTATTCCATGGTGCATCGATGCATGGATTGGTGCATCGGTACATCACTTTGAAAAATTGATTTTAGGCTTGATTTTGGTTCAAAATACTTTGTGAAAATTGTTTCAAAAATATATTAAGTATAAAACACAATTTTACACAATTAGTAAGGTTTGAAATTGATCTTGAAAGACTTGGAGTAATAATTTGATATTCGAGTAATTAAATCGAATATACTTAGAAAATTATTTGTAAAATCTTAAAATTTATTTATACTTAATTTGTTATATCGAAACATCAAAATATTTTCAACAATCTCCCCCTTTTTGATATAACAAAACATTTGTGTAATTTTAAGATTTGTTTAAGAAAATTATTTTTGTAATCAATTTTGAATTTTTTTTGAAAAATTACTCCCCCTTACTCTAACACTTTTCTCCCCCTTTTTGTTAAATCAAAAAGACTCAAAAGCGTTACTAAACAAGGTTTGAAAAATATACGTCAATTGAGTTATTATTTTAACGTTTAAGCTGCTAAGATCACAATCAAAAGAGAGATTAGCCATTAGTTTTCATAAACAATATTCATAAACATGTAAAGGATAATTGGTCATATATGTCTAATGATGCAAAAATTAATAAACATTAAGCTCAAATTGAACGTTAAAACCAAACCAAATATAGATAATAAGCTTAAATATCCAAACATATAAATCATAAATCCAAACAAACATCAAACTAAAGAAAATAATCCCAAAGCATTCAAAATGTTTTAACAATTAAAGTTCTAAGTTGTTCCAAAACAAAACAATGTCTACTCATCCATAGAAGGATCGGGAGGAGGAGGAGGAAATCGTGCTTGCATCTCAAGAGTAAGAGCATCCATACGTGCAAGCATCTCC
The DNA here is from genome assembly GCF_006381635.1 of Hibiscus syriacus. Taxonomy (NCBI): domain Eukaryota; kingdom Viridiplantae; phylum Streptophyta; class Magnoliopsida; order Malvales; family Malvaceae; genus Hibiscus; species Hibiscus syriacus. Next base: position 236,768 of record NW_024063517.1, read on the forward strand.
CTTTGAAACTCCATCTATCGAGCTTCCAAATTGTCTAAGCGATGATTTACCGCTTTGTGAGTAGCAGTCAAGTGGGATTCGATGGAATCATAACGTAGATCAAATGTCTCCAAAACCGAACAAAAATATGAAGGCACTTGATCCTCTTGTGGAGTTGGTTCCGGTGCAGACTCATCATCTGGTACGTGATCGTCGATATCTTGCATAAGCTGTTGTAGTTCGGGATCATCGTCAGCAGCCAGAGCCGGAGGAGGAGGAGGAGCACGATAAGAGCTAGGAGCAGCTTGTGAAGAACTCGCTCCCGGAGTTTGCTTACCGGGTCGAAAGACCCAAAGACCGGTTTCCTCGTCTTGTTTCCAATACACTTTCTTCAACGAGGTGAGATTGATTTGATTTTGGAGAGGGATGGGATTGTCGAGAGAGATGTTTAGACCGAGTTTGATAAAAAGGTTACTAAGAAGAAATCCATAAACTAATGTTTCAACATGTTTTAAAGGAACAATGTTTATGGTATCCACTAGTTGACTAAATATAATGTGGGGCAGATTTATTTTGTTCTTATTCTTGATACAGTGCATCCACCATAAATCCCTAGTATGAAGAGCTGAGTACCTACCTCCGGATGGTCTAAACCACCAAGAGATCATCAAATGAAGAAAACGATCGTGATGAGATCATAGAGTACTAACACTAGCGTTTGGAAAATAGGGATATTCCACAGTTTCATTCTCATTAAATAATCCATCATCATCTAGCCCAAAACGGAAAGCTATAGTCTCAGGGTCAATATTAATATATTGTCCCAAAAGATATGATCTGATTGCTATAGTCCCACATTGAGTATTGTTTTGAATACATACCACATTAGAGTAGAAAATGCGGACTAACTGATGATAGACGATAGGTTTGAGGTGAAACATTTTATCAAACTTCTAAGTTTTAAGAATCGGAAGGTATTCGAAGTCAATATATATCATGGCTTGAAGAGAAGGAATACGCTCTTCCCGGATTCTATAAGATTGGAAAGACTCCATGTACCTATGGTACAAGTCATCTCTACGACGTTCAGGAATATCAAAACAGGATCCTATAAGAGATGTAGGTGGAGGAGGAATGAGATTAGGAGGTCGGTTTGAACGACTAGACGAGGTCCTAGGGCGTTTAGGATTTGACATGGTTTAAAGATTCAAAATAAGGAATGTAACCTGCAAATTGAAAAACATGTATGCACAATAATCAATCCCAAAACTCAATTGAGTCCTCAATAATTCAAGGTTCTCTAAACCGAATCCTAATGGACATGATTTTGAAAACTATTGAAAATATTATAATATATGTATAGTTTTCATGCAAACAATACAATTAAGTCAAAAACATCAATAAATTTCGAAAATAATATTTTTTTTTTTTTAATTTCGAAAATTCAGAAAAATCTTGAAAATTTGTTTGTTTTTGACAAAATTGATTATAAAATCTAGTTTAGAATCATAATATAATCAAATCCCGATATAATGTTCATCCTAGAACTAATTAAAACTAGTCCTAAGATCAAAAATCAATAAAAGATAGGTTTTTATAAAAATACCTTGAAAATTTCGGATTGAGAGGAATGTAGTGATGTTTTGCACGATTTGATGATAAAAGCAAGATATGGAGATGAAATAATAATGAATTCATATAAAAATGAAGGTTGTGGAGCAATTTTGAGAGATAGGAGAGGAAGAGGAACGGCAACAGTTTGAGAGAGTTTAAGAGAGTATGAGAAAATAAAGAGAAAATAGGGTTTTTAACCAAAAACTCGACGGATGCAACGATGCATGGCCTTGTGAATCGATACACATTCAAGGTGTGCATCGGTGCATCGTCATGATGAATTGATGCACATTCAAAGGGGATGCATCGATGCACTGTCAAGTGTATCGATGCATTACGCACAAAAATGTCAAAAATCTGTGTTAATCACTCAAAATGCTAAATTAATTAGCTCTAGTGATATTGGCAACTCATATATTGAAAATTAATTATGTTCAATCAATCAAATTTATCTTTAAACATTATTTGAACAAAAAATTAATTTTCACTAAGAATCATAAACTCCCCCTAACTAATAGCAAGAATGCAATAAAAAATGTCATTTTTATAATCATTTTTCAATATTAATTAAAAGTGTTAAAAACATTTTAAACACTAAGTGAAGATAGGTCAGTTAAACCTAATTCTCTCCTAAGTGTCAAAAAAATTTTCTTTATCTAAAGGTTTTGTAAAGATATCCGCTAGTTGGTGCAAAGTATCAACAAATTCTAGAACTACATCTTCCTTAACGACATGGTCTCTAATGAAGTGATGTCTAATTTCAATGTGCTTAGTTCTAGAGTGTTGGATGGGATTTTTAGTGAGACAAATAGCACTAGTATTGTAACACTTGATAGGAATAGTACTTACTTCAATTCCATAATAAAAAAAGTTATTGTTTCATCCATAAAACTTGTGCACAACAACTACCGACTGAAATGTATTCCGCTTCAGTGGTAGATAATGCAACACAATTTTGTTTCTTTGAAAACCAAGAAATCAACATATTTCCAAGGAATTGGAAAGTACCGGAGGTGTTTTTCCTATATAATTTGCATCCTCCATAATCCGCATCAGAGAAGGCATGCAAGCTAAAGCTAGAGTCTCTAGGATACCACAGTCCTAAACTAGGAGTGTCCTTAAGGTATATAAAGATTCTCTTAACAGCTAGTAAATGTGATTCCTTATGGCATGATTGAAATCTAGCACATAAGAAAAATACTAAACATAATGTTTGGTCTACTTGAAGTTAGATAAAGCAAAGAGCCAATCATTGACCTATATAATTTAACATCTACACATTTATATTTTTCATCCAAGTCAAGCTTCGTAGAAGAACTCATTGGAGTGACATAAGGATTCCCATTTTCCAATCCAAATTTCTTGAGCATATCCTTGACGTACTTAGCTTGATTGATGAAGATGCCATCTTTTCTTTGCTTGATTTGGAGTCCCAAGAAAAATGAGAGCTCTCCCATCATGCTCATCTCGAATTCACTTTGCATTAGCTTAGAAAATTATTGATAAAGGATATCATTAGTAGATCTAAATATTATATCATCAACATAAATTTGAACTACTAATAAATCTTTACCTTTATGCTTTAAAAACAATACAGTGCCAACCTTCCCTTTTGAAAAGCCTTTTTCAATTAAAAAGTTTGACAATCTTTCATACCAAGCTCTAGGAGCTTGTTTTAAACCATAAAGCGCTTTTGTCAATTTAAGAACATGATCTAGAAATTTTGAATCTTCAAAACTTGGAGGTTGTTCCACATACACTTCTTCTTTTATAAAACCATTTAAAAATGCACTTTTAACATCCATTTGATATAATTTAAATTCATGAAAACATGCAAATGCTAATAACATTCTAATTGCTTCCATCCTAGCTACGAGAGCATATTTTTATCATAGTCTATGCCCTCTTCTTGAGTATACCCTTGAGCAACAAGTCTAGCCTTGTTTCTCACTATATTACCACTTTCATCAAGCTTATTCCTAAATACCCATCTAGTACCTACAGTAGATTTATTACTAGGCCTTTCAACTAATGTCCAAACTTTACTTCTCTCAAATTGATTTAACTCTTCTTGCATAACCATAATCCAATGTTCATTTTTTAATGCTTCTTTGATATTCTTAGGCTCTATGCATGAGATAAATGCAACATAATTACAAATATTTCTAAGAGAAGATCGAGTTGTTACCCCTTTGGATGGATCGCCTATAATCTCACCATCATTGACATAGTTTTACTCTCTTGGATAGGATACTTCCCTTCCTTCAATGGTTGGATTCTCGAGAGGATCTTGAGTTTCCTCATCTTTCGTTTCTTCCTTTGATGATGGTTCTCCAACGTCATGTCCAATGTCATTTATATTTATAATGCTTACATCATCATTCACACAAGAATCCTTCCTCGGAAGGAGATAATCATCGAAAACAACATGTATAGACTCTTCTACAACTAAAGTTATTTCATTAAATACTCGATAAGCTTTAGAATTTAAGGAATAACCCAGAAAAATTCCTTCATCACTTTTAGCATCAAATTTGCCAAGATTGTCTTTACCGTTGTTTAAAACAAAACATTTACATCTAAAAGGATGAAAATAGATAATGTTAGGCTTTTTATTTTTAAAAAGTTCATATGGAGTTTTCTTCAAAATAGGCCTAATCATTACTCGATTAATAATATAACAAGCGGTATTTGTGGCTTCCGCCCAAAACTATTTTGGCAAATTATTTTCACAAAGCATAGTTCTAGTCATTTCTTCTAAAGTTCGATTTTTCCTCTCAATAACTTCATTTTGTTGAGGAGTTCTAGATGCTGAAAAATTATGGCTTATATCATTAGAATTAAAAAACTTAGTAAATCCAAGATTTTCAAATTCAGTGCCATGATCACTCCTAACACTAGTTATAGAGTAACCTTTTTCGTTTTAGATTATTTTTGAAAATGTGATGAAATTTTCTAATGCTTAATCTTTAGTACTTAAGAATAGAACCCAAGTATATCTAGAATAGTCATCTACCAAGACAAATGCATATTGTTTTCCACCCAAGCTAGTAGTCCTAGTTGGCCCAAAAAGATCTATATGGATCAATTATAATACTCTACTAGTTGATACGTTATTAATGGTGTAACACCCCAACCCGTACCCAACTTGAATACGAGTTCGAGGTGTCACTTTGACTTTTTAAACTTTGACTCTCAAAGAAAAAACCTCGGGAATTTAAAACTTTATTTAAAATAAAATACGTTAATTTACATAAAAGTGACCACAAAATACAAACTCGATCAGAGTGCGCATAATTAACGACTTATTACATGCCAACACTCTATACACAATAAAATACCTACTTTGTTGATTACTTCAGATCTGATCTTCTAGTAATAATACTGTCCTTGTTACTTCTGTTCTTGCTCTTCTCGTTTCTTGGTGCCTACGTGTAAATCACTTACACGCTAAGTCATAGACTTAGTGTGGCAATAAATAAACATGTAACAATAGATTCATGAATATGCATTCTTACCATTTGATCATGATATTTCCATATGCATGTATATATTTCATATGGCATATATAACCAAGTCATGCACACATGAAAATTACCTTTTTGCATCACTTTCACTTTAATTTTATATTTCAATTGCCCATGTATATTGTTGTTGAGAACAAAGGTATGTGAGTACATTGAGGTTGTGCACTAATGCTGTCACCACAGCTCGTATAAATTCCCTCATGGGCACCGAACATTTGCTCAGTATTCGACCCGAATGACTGCTATATATATCCCGTAGGACCACTACGTCCCGAAGGACTACAATACCCTTGACTCTTGGCATGCCAACTATACCTATAGCTCTCGTATCATATACTATGGGCATTTATTATGAATACATTTATCATCACTTGTTCTTTCTTTTCTGTCACATACCACATGTATGTGTAACCATGTATTTCATATCATATCACATAGCTTATCTCATTTCACATTGGTCATGTCTCATAGCATATATCACATCATATATCTTATGTTTTATGCTCTTATGTCTATGCATATCATGTAACATATATAATAACCTATACCCATTTCATGTATTCATGCACATATAAGAATCTCAAATCAAATAACATTTTAGGAGTCAATTATTACCATAGTAACTCCATCACTAGCTCATCGCAAGCCAATGTTCGTTCAATAATATAAGTACAATTAAAATTGCACTCACCTTAGCCTTATTTGCTTTGATTTGATCCTAATCCTTTGATTATTCCGGAACTTGTTTAGACTCAATATCTACATAAATATAACATTTCAAAACAACTATCAGAAGCCTAAACCTTAAACTTGATGTTAACAACTTAAACCAAATTAAAAAACCAAATTCCATTTTTCATTTAGGGGGAATCGATACCCCCCCAGGGGAATCGATACCCCCTGAACATACTGGAATTTTTCGTTCAAGAGGGGGAATTGATTCCCATTCATAGGGTATTGGTTCCCTCTACCAAGAAATTGTATTTTAAGCCCGACAATCATCAATTCTTCATTCAATTCTTCTATTTTAAACCCCTACCATGTCATTAAACTCAACTACCATTACTTAAACCAACTTATATCCATGAAAATCATCTATAACTTCAAAATCCTATCCTTCATATGTAATTCAAGAATCATACTCAAATTTCAATATGTTCTAAATACAATTCTAACACTTCATATTCCTTAATTAACATGATGACAAGTCAAATTTAACTTCAAATTCAACTTATCATCTCTTTTCCATAATTTCATATAAAATCTCATTTCCTTTAATCTTTTATAACTTCTTCATCTTTTGATCATAAGACAACTTAAGCTTTCCTTAAGCTTAGTTATCATCTAATGATCAAAACCTAACCTTTAATTTAACAAATAACTAACAAATCAGAAAACTCACCTTATGATATGGCTCTCTCGTATGGAAGAACAAAGAGGAGAAGAAGAAGAATCTCTAGATATTTCTTCTTATCTATTTCCCCCGTATATATCCCCAACATATCACATTTTAATTCATTTAATGGTTAAATGACCATTTTGCCCTTTAATTCCTTTAATAATTACTAATAACTTTAAGGAAATATATCTGAACAAATCATTGGACTATACAAATATCCTACTTAAATCACCAAACTCTGAAGTTTTATGATTTAGTCACTAACCCGTATTTTGGGATGTTACAAATGGATTTAAAAGAGACTCGTTTTTTTTCCTTTAGCACAAGCATCACAGATTTTATCATTATCAAATTTTAGTTTAGGCAACCCTTGAACTAAATCTCCTTGAATTAGCCGTTGCAAAACACTCATACTAGCATGTCCTAGTCTCCTATGTCATAACCAACTATCATGCTCATCCTTAGGAACTAGGCACAAATTAGTCATATCTATAGAATCTAATTGCATCATGTAAAATGTTTCCTAATCTATAACCAATAAGCATAATCAAAGTAGATGTAATGTCAATCAATTTTGCAAACACTTAATTTAAAAATAAGACATTGTATCTTTTTTCAAATTCATCTAATCGGATTATGCTTTAATCCATTCACATACAAAATATTATGCAATGTTGATTATCAAGATTAAAAGCACATGCATAAAGTTTTTGAAAAAGTTATGCATTAAAACTAAAAAAAATGCATAAACATTAAGAAAAATTAAAGGTCAAAATTTTGCAAAACCAAAGTTCTTGAAAAAAATTCGATATCAATTGTTAAAGATTTTATCAAAAACAATTTTGAATAAAAATTAATATGATGAACTAGAGTTTATAAAACATTACCAAAAATTAGCATGTTCATCATACAATATTTTTCAACATACATGAGATAAAACATAATCATTTAGAATTATTCAACATTTAAAACCTCATGCATGCATAAACTAAATGAGCAACCAAATAAAATAAAAACATTAAGTTTAGAGGTTACCCATTCCTTTCTCATGTGTGGCTAGAGCATCTTGAATATCATCATATTCATCACCATTGCTCCCACACACCTACAAGAGACATTTAAGTAGATTTTGGTATCCAAATTGCTTTGGATCCTTGAACATTAGTTTCAATGCCTCTTGTTCCTTTTGGAACCCATACTTGTCTAATTTTAAATCGTTTTCCTTTCTTTAAAGGACAAGTATGTTCCTTATGACCATGATAATGACAATGTGAACATATTGTCATTATTGAACTAGATGAATTATTTAAAATGATATATTTTTCTTGTAACTCATTAAAAGATTTTGAATTTAATCTATTTGAGTTAGAAGATACCTTTGGCTCTGTGAGAGCTATTAGAGACATCACCTTTATTGGTTATTCTTCTTCCTTGTCTCTATAGATCTCCTCAAGCTTATCCCACATCTCCTTGGCATTTGAACAAGAAGAAACTCCTTTATATACATTAGGATCAATTGCACAACACAACATGTGCATAGCTTTTGTATTTTGTTGAGGTTTCTTCCATTTTTGATCACTCCACTTCTTTGCCTTCTTTGTAGGAGAAGAATATCCTTTCTCGATCATCATCCAAGCTTCCATATCAAATGCTTGGATAAATATCATCATAAGCTTCTTCCAATGACGATAATTTGTTCCATTGAAGTGTGGAGGCACGTCAATTGGTCTGGATTCTTCCATGGAGAATGAACCGGAAGTGAACGCCATCTTTATCGATTTAACTCTTCTCAGATCTACTCAATAGGCGGTTAAACCTTCAAATGAGTCAAACTCTGATGCCAATTGTTGAGTTAATAGATTTACGGAATCAGCCAAGAGGGGGGTGAATTGGCAATTAAAAAGTTGGTGGAAGCTTTTGCAGAAAATTGAAAGAAGTTGCACATCGATTTAGAGTGGTTCGACTTTCTCAACCAAAGTCTACGTCCACTACCTTAGCTATCCACACTAAGGATTTTCCAACAAGTTACTAATTTGTTCTTTCTTTTGAGGCCAAAGAGATAACCTTACAACTCCTTCAAGAATATACCCCAATTCTTGAGAACACTCTTTCTCAAAGAGAAATACACAAATTTGCAAACTTACAAGGAAAAACCTCACAAGGTAGATTGTTTGCACAATTCTAGAACAAAGAAAAAACACTCAAGAATGAATACAATTGAGTACAAGTAGTGTTCTTGAAAGCAAAATGAATATTGAATGAAAAATAGGCTTGAAGTGTTCAAACAATGAGTTTGATGCTTTCTCTTTGATTCTCACTTGATTCTTGTTTCTTGTTATTTCTTGTTATTGATCAATGGCTTCTAAACTTGTTTAAATAATCCTTCAATTGATTTTGAACGTTGGGGATGATTAGTGGAGTCAATAGAGTCGTTTAAGTGTGAAAACAATTAATAAAATTGGTTGGGAGCGTGCGTGCATCGATGTATACACAAGGTGCATCGATGCATCAAGTGTAAAATTTAAATATTTTGACCGTTGGAACACTTAGTGCATTGGTGCACTTAGTGCATTGGTGCACTAAGTGTGCATCGATGCATAAAATGCATTCGATGTTTTCATAAAACCTTGAGTGCATCGATGCATGAAATGCATTCGATGTTCAATTTATTCCATGGTACATCGATGCATAGATTGGTGCATCACTTTGAAAAATTGATTTTAGGCTTGATTTTGGTTCAAAATACTTTGTGAAAATTGTTTCAAAAATATATTAAGTATAAAACACAATTTTACACATTTAGTAAGGTTTGAAATTGATCTTGAAAGACTTGGAGTAATAATTTGATATTCGAATAATTAAATCGAATATACTTAGAAAATCATTTGTAAAATCTTAAAATTCATTTATACTTAATTTGTTATATCGAAACATGAAAATGTTTTCAATAATTGAGTATCAAGATCCCTCCTGTGAGTTGTAATATGCAAGCCCAAACAAATATTTTAGTATGTTCTTCGGAATAATCTTCACTCAAATGTTGAAAATTTATAGCAAACCATGATAATGATATTCGACCACCTTTGAAATTAGGCGGGATACCTCCAAGATACTCCTTGCACAAGGAATGCCAATCATCGTCTGCCAAACCATAAATAACATCCTCGTCTACTGGAAACCCCAAATATATGGAAACATCCTTCAGTGTAATAATGCACCCCCCACACAGAAGATGGAATACATGTGTCTCTAGTCTCCACCTTTCAATCAGTGCAAAAATAAGGTTGGGTTCAAGGTTATAGTGCCCTTCATATTTAACTATGTAACTGAATCCAGCCTTCGCTAAATATGGTCGGACACGACTCGATATCTCTAACTTAGCATTACGAATAAATGAATCTAATATATGGTCATTCTCCTAATTAAATAAATAGTATATAAATTAAAATATAAACTAATAGTAAAAAATAAATAAAACATTCAGAATAATTAAAATAAAACAATTTAAAATTGTTACCGTATCAGTAAAATTACTCGATATATGATTATCATCTAAAGGCAACAACCGACCTTCCATTTTATAACCGCAAAAAGTAATAAAAAAATTTAGTATAGTAAAATATAATAAAATAATAAACTACTAAATGATTATAATATAATAAAAAAATTAACTTCTAAAAACGATAACAAAATCTACAAGTTTGATAGAAGGATTGATAAAAGGAAGAATAAGAATATTTTTGGTATGATTTTAGTGTTGTATGAAGGAGTATTTATATGGGAAGGGGACAAGTGGTTGGGCAGCATAAAAGGGTGTAAGTGGAAGGCGCCTCACCCGCACCTTCCCTAATGTGTTATAATTTCCCGCGAAGGCATGTCTCTTGATTCACGTATTTTCACCATGGCGCCAGCTTGGACTGAACTACAGGAAGACGTGTGTCTTGTAACGCACCTTTCGTCTACGTCTTCAAGGCACGTCCTCTGAAACGCGCTTTATTATCACTCTGTCAGAAATGGTGTTAGATTGGTAATATTTGAAGAAATGATACCTAAAAGGTAATATTTTATGATTTTGGTATTTTTTTGGTAAAAGTGCCGTGAACATAATCTTAGCTCAGCCATAGAAACAAAACACAACATGCTGATGCCTACCTTTTATTCTCGATGTCTGTTTATTTTGCTACTCCATACCTCTCCATTTCTTCTTCGTAAAAACAAACGACAATGATTATATTTAAATAACTATATTTTTTTTTGAGATGTCTAAGGAAATACAATCTAATATAAAATTAAAAAATATATTATCGAAAATATTAATATTTTTTTAACATTTTCGGTAGAGTGCTACCTAAAATGTTATTTTTTACTGAAAATATTAATATTGAGTGCTACCTAAAATATTATTTTTTCTACCTGAAATGTTAATATAAGAAATATTCATTTTAAGTAGCAAAATTAACATTTCTGATAAAAAAATAACATTTTAAGTAGTGTTCTATAGAAAATATTAAAAAATATTAATATTTCTAATAATGTCTTTTTTTAACCTTATATTAGAATGCCGTACAACATAACTACATTTCTTAGAGATATCTAAGAAAAACAGTCTAATATAAGACTAATAAAATATATTACCAAAAATATTAATATTTTTTATTACATATTTTTTTAACTTTATATTCAACAACAAGAACACGTTAATAATGTCAGACTGAAATAAGGGCTCCTGCCCTATGTGGTGGCCAGTTCAAAAGTATTTGTGTATGTTTATTGGGATCTAATATAAATTTTTCAAAAAAAAAATATTATAATTAAAACATCGATTTAACAAAATTTTAAATTAAAAATAAAAAGGGACTGCAAAGCATAAACTCAAGGGAACAATTGAATTTTGTAGTCTTTCAAGGGATTTTCTCATCTAAACCCCCCTAACAGGCGATCATTATTCTGGCGCAGCCTCTCTTTTTCTTAAAAGAACCATAACTTTGATGCTAAGATAATAAAATAAGATTTGTACATTAAATATAAATTATTATAATATTAATCTACTGTAATTTTTGCCATTTACAATAACTTTTACTTGGGGGTAATTAATCAGTTAAAAAATCACAACTGTTGTTACTGGTAAAAAAGTAGTAATTAATTTTGGAGAATCATTTAATACTTCGAAATCTAATGATCCATAACGCATGCCCCTATTTGTCCTGAGTAAGCTTTGAATCTCACTCTCCTCACTACAGAAAAGTAACATCTAATTCTCCGAACTGGTATGTTCATATTTGTTGAAATATTCTATTTAACAAATTTTATTGTAAAAATATGCAGACCGGACAAGACGTGACACATTCCCAATTTAACCTCCCATTAGTAATCCAAAACTTTCCACCATCTATTATTTTATTTGGGTTCATCCGATTCTATTCTTTGATTTCTAACGTTGAGTTTGGAGTGGAACTATAACTATATAAGGGGAAAGGGGGAATTGGGTCCTACCCACCGACCCACCCACAATTGAGTGAGTCAGTTCGTCTGGACAAGAGATTCCAGTTCGGTAAACATGAAGGAAACCCAACGCCCACGTTAGCACAGGAAGTCTATATCTTTTGAGCATCCAGTAAGCCGCGACCGAGAGGGCATTTGGGGACCCAAACCATCAAATCAAAACCAACTGTACCATCAAACCCTGAAACCCCCACCCCCCAAACCAAAAATAAAAAACAGAACCATGTGCAGACAAAAATCTCCCAATCTATATTTTTGTTCACTTTCCTTTTATTATACCATTATTCTTCACTTATTTGGGCCACACCACTAACTTCAAGTGTTCCACGATAAAAACAAACCCCTTTGCCCTCACAATGACCATCAATCATTTCATATACAAGGGTAAGTTCGATATTTCAATGACAGGAGCCAAGTAACACAAATGATTTTCCATCTATTTTGTTGTTACTGAAGAACATGCATATATTTTCCTCTCAAAACAGAATATATATATATATATATATACTATCCATTATATAATTGGTAGTATAGATTAGGATGGCCAAATGGACAATGTGAATGGATTATTTCCAGGACTATATATTCCATTTGATGACTTATCTGTCATGTACCTCATGTACCTGCATCTGTAAAACTGCATTTTTTTTCGTGTGGACGGTGATGACTGTTTAAAAGAACTTCGATATCAGGTCAGGTGGGAACAAGTAATCTTATGCCATTGTAATGGCATGGTTCATGATGGCCCCATAGAGCTATAACTTTAACATTCATAGACGTGTGGTTAAAGTTGAATGGTCGATTGGTATCATCCAAAGTAAAGTTGGATATAGACATTGATAGAAGAGACATGGGCCAATAATATTTTTTTTTTTATTTGTTTGTAGACGTGTGGTAATAAAATAGTGGGACACTCGAACCCAAAACAGGGACTCGGGGAGTCAAACCTGGGAATTGGAGGAGTAAAAGCATGAAAAATTCGAGCGAGGCCATCCATGTAATTGGTAGCTTTTATAAAGAATCTTTTATTCCAAACATTCCAGTCTTACTTATGTAATATTACATTAAAAATTATAGATATGGCTTTGTAAGAAATATTCCTGGCCCGAACCTCATGGAAGTTTATACTGCCGACGAGGCGATCTCCATACTATGATTTTTTATTATTATTATTACAAAATTTTCTAACCTACACATTAAATTTAGATGTAGGAGGGGGCAATCTGTTTGGTAGGACTTGGAGAAGAAGGTTGATTAGAGATAGTATTATAAAGCAGAATAATTTAGAAAAGGATTAATACACTTTTAAGTGCTTAAACTATACCTCAAATTGACTTTTGGTTCCTAAATAATTTTTTGATAAAAATAAATGCTTGACATTTACTCCGTTAAACTTTTAGGTGTCTACCTGTATATTTTTTATATTTTAATAATAAAAATATATTTTTTTAAAAATCAAATTCCTGTGTCGTCCCTCTCCCTCCCATCCCCCACCTCCGACGACGATGAAGGACCACCACCGGCTGAGTTTTGTTCTGAGCAGGGAAAGGAACTCAATGGTGGTGGTCGTGTAACGTACGACCAGTTGTAGCCATCGAAAACCAACGAAGGAAAGCTTAGAAAACCGACAACCATTTGTGACATTTTTCACGACGATCGATGTAATTTCACAGCGGGTGGGGGTCTGAGTTTTAGTCGCGAATGCGAGACGATTCTAATGGTGTCAACTATCACAATCACAAACTGACAGTGGTCAATCAACGGTGAAATTTTGAGATTTTTTTTGTTTTTTTTAAATTTTATATGCGTGAAACATGTCAAATAACGATCATATTTAAAGGTCATTATGGTCTAGACACTTAAAAGAGTAACATTGAAAACATTAGGCTATTTTTAACAAAAAAAATTATTTAGACACCAAAATTCAAATTGAGATATAGTTTAAACCCCTAAGGGTGCGTTTGGTTCACAGAATGTAAGATTACCAGTGAAAATAAAAGATTACCAGTGAGAATAAAAGATTGCCAGGGAATATGATTTCTGAGAATGTTTTATTTTGTGTTTGATTGGTTTAGCAGGAATGTAAGATTACAATGTTTGGTTAAAGGAATAAAAGATTATTGGAATCTATATCTGACCAAATTGTCCTTCTTATATATTTGTTTTTTAAACAAGTTGAATTCTACTATAATATTACTATAAGATAGTTATATATTTCTTTAAAAAATTTAAATTTATAAAATTTATATAAATTTTTTACAAAATTGAAAATATAAAAAGGTTTAATGAAAGGATAAAATTTTATTTTAACCCTTGAATTTTATATAAAACTTTAATTATAGATTTTTCTTGTAAATCTAAAATAGTTTAAGGATAAATTTGTAATTTAACCTTCGTGGAATTTTTATTATTCAATAACAGAAAAATATATTTTTGAAAAAAAAAATAAAAGACATTTTAATCCAAAACGCCGGTAATCCAACAATACCTAAGGGAAGGGAGGTAATGATATTCCCGGTAATATACCCAAAAAAATTCACCGTTGGTAATAAAACATTACCGGAAATGAGATTATCGGCCAACCAAACAGGTCATTCCCCCTATAATCTTATATGACTTGAACCAAACAGCCCTAAAGGTCTATTAAGCCTTTATAAAATAATGGGCAACTGGATAGTCTTGTAGCTGAAAGGCTCATGCGGCTTGATAAGAAGACCCAAATTCCAGTCGAAGCGGCTAAGGATGGGATTCTTGTGGTAATTGACGGGCCTCTTAATCATGTGAACCAAAATATTAATGGTGTTACTTTATATCAGCATCATACAAGACATTGTGCAAGTCCAATGCACTCAATTCAAACAATTGTTGACTCGTCTAATCTTGGTATCAGGCAGGAGGAAAACAGGAATCAAATTCATAGTCGAACAGCCGGCTTAATGTAGTACGGTTTCACTTCTAGTGTAACCAAATACTATTGATTTGCTAACAGTCTAGTGTAATACGGCACTTCACCAAATATCGCTGATTGCACATAAGCTCTAGCGGCAAGCTATATTAGAATTTGTAAATTAGCCTTGGAGAAATTATTTCACTCAATCCATTTTGCTGTGTTGATGACAAGAGTAGGATGTTGTTGACGACCATTTATACGGCAACCACCGAAAGGATGGATGGTTGTAGGTTGGAGGAGCCTAAAGTGAGTGGGAGTTGTTGATGTCTTTTATAGAGGGGGTGGGTGGATCTTTATGCTTCTTATGTCTTTCTCATGTGACGAGAATGAGAGAGCTCTCCATTTTTAGGCCATAAAGTAATTCTAGATGCCATCATCAGCTTAGAACACAATGGCTAGTAAAAATTACACAAAAGCAGGAGCAAAGAGTTGCAGAACATAAAAATCCTATCTGCAGTCAATGAAATTCATTCATCAACTAAAAAGGTGCAAACTCTGTTTTACTTCTAAACCTTAAAGAAAAAGGCTATAAAACCAACCTTGTCCCTTTCGTTTCAAATTTGTTTGAAATCCAATTTCTGAACCTATTACTTTCAAACTCTAGCCCTTTTGCTATTGCAACTTGGGCACTTGTACTGCTTGATATTCTCTGCCTTTGCAGGTGTAATCTTCACACATTTTCCATGAAACCATCTCTCGCAGATATCGCAGCAAATCCAGAATTCATCAGTTCCATAGCTATCCCCACAAGCCCCGCATGTGGCACCCTGTTCATCATCTTCCTCATCTTCTTCCCCACTCTCATCCTCATCCTTGGGTGGTGGAGCCACCTTTACCATCTTGCTCTGGTGTTCAGATTGACAAGACTGTAAACAAGGATATCAACGTGACATTAATTCAAGACCACTGCATATAAAAAGAAAAAAAGACATGAGAATTTACGTTTAACTTCATATCACCTTAGCACTTGACTTGCTTTTGCCACTGCTGTTGTGATTAGCAGATTGATCCTTTGATGGTTTAACATTTCCTGTCACAACTTCGAATATGGTTGGAAGATCATTAATCATCATATAGAGTCTTTTCCTGCCAATAAAAAAAAGAATTAGAATACCATTATTGATAGGAAAAACCTGTCACGAAGTACACTCTCCCATCCCAAACCCCACTCATACTCACAGCTCCATTCCTTTATTGACAGTGGAGCATGCATGTGTTGCAAGTGTGGCCAAATCCAAGGATTAAGAAAAAGATGGCTTTTAGTCCTTTCCTTTTACTCCACCTATTTAATAGTACTCGGATGTAAGTGTCAGAAATTGTATGTGCACCTATTTAATAGTACTCGGATGTAAGTGTCAGAAATTGTATGTGTCTCAAAGCAAGTATGTTCAATTTTGTTTTCTATGTTTTTCCATATATTTTGAGGATCCTTGGAGTGTCATATCCTCATATTCCTGTTCAAATGTGTGTTGAACACAGGAAGAGTTGGAGCAATATAGTATTCACTAAAATGAAGTTGAGAAACTGGATCCCTTGGTTCTATGATTGAAGTTTGCTATATAACTAAATGAGATGAACAACAATCATAGGGATGAAACTAAGAAATGGCAGGCAAATTTGTATTTTTCTACATATTCCCAGCAAACAGGTTGTTTTGCTTTTCTCTCAGAACTGCCTCTTGTTGTTTTATTTTTTGTCCATATATCATGCCACTGCAACAATGGAACTAAGGGAAAAATTTTGCTTCTTTCCAAAAATTCAAACTTCAAATCTTTGAGACAATACCAAATTCCCAAATGCATCAAATATTCCCTCCTAAAGAATTCCCGTACTAAAAAATATGAAACAATGTATATTCACATGACCACTAGCAGACATCAAGTTATGGCTGTGAGGACATCGCACCTTTTTTTTCGGGGGGGGGGGGGAACACAATGGCAACAATCCTAACGGTGTAGACCAGAAAACATGTGCCCATCATATTGGAAGCCAAGGAATAAAATACCAGACCAGAGGTCGAACTGTCCAACCTACCAGTTCAACAGATTGAACCAACAAAGCTGTTTCTTTTAACCAGTGCTAGTTGCTTAGACAGATGTATGTGACAAACTTCTATTTAACAGAAGTGCCAAAGCACTTGGGAAAATATTTCATTATATGGCATGCAAGACTTTAGCTAGGATTACATGATAAAAGTCGAACATCTCAGCTAGCATATTAGCATCCAGACTCAGCTTAACTTGTTCTCTCGAACTTGGCAAGACATACAAAGTGAAAAAGGACATTCACTTCCTTGTTTGAAAAAATTGAAGGCAAGGCATAAACAAGTATGGCGTGTCAGAAAAAATACTAATGAAAGTAACAGAATACTCCCAAATTCATCTTACCAAATTAAAAAAAAAATGGTTTGCAACGTTAAAAATAGAAATGATTAAAAGAAAAAACTATCCACAATTTCTCCCATGTAATATTGCTTCATCCTGCATAAACTTTGTTATATGCATCAGATTGATGACTTTTTATAAATTAGAAATGAACTCATTTGAAGAGAACAAACCAAGGGTACTTTTTTTCTGTATTACAAGATGCAAAGCGAATTATGCAGTAAGCAATAATTCAACCAAGATACAGCAGCAACTGAGCTGTGCAATCTGAGACTAATGTGCCAAAAAATGACATAGAAAAAGCAAACATACCTCTCATTCTTGCCAAACGCAAACCGTGCACCAAAATAAAAAGCAACAGCAAGCAACCACGAATCACTGTGAACTGCAACCAATGATAGCCAGTCCTGCTCCTGCATTCCATCTCTAGCAAAGTTTATGCCCAGTGCAGGTTCTGGAAGCTCAGGAGGCACCTCCTCAACAGGCAAGTTAACTTCCCATGTTTCATTTGGAAGCCCATACAAGCATAAGTTCTCCTTCTCTGCAAATGTAAATTCAAAATTTTGAAAGACATAAGTTTGCTGGAATGAACTGGACAAACATACAGCACATTAACAACTTTTAAGTCATTTAGAAGGATTTATTGTAGATTCAAGAATTTCCAGTTAACTTATAAAATATAAGCATATTTTCTTATTACTGTTTATGGGCCTACACTTTGGAAATAGAACAAATATCAGCAACAATAAATGAAGTTCCACTTCCAAAGAAAGAATTAAAAAAAAAAAAACCAGTTATTGCAGACACTAACTTGTGGCAGGTTGCTTAGTGCAGCAATTAGCCAAAAGCATGTTAATATCATGAAAGGGCAAAGGGCTAAAGGCTATATGGAAAACAAGTTAGGAAACCGTTTGACACATGCTTCTGGGCAGCTTTCATATCCAATATAAGTTTCAAGGAGCTCAGATAAACACTTGACTGAAAAGGTTAATTAGAAAACAGCCACATCATCCTAAAAGAAATGCAGGTTCATTAATAGATTAAATAAAACCTGATGCTAACAGTATACTTGCAAGAAAAATAGTTATGCATGTAACTTTTTGCAAATTCTATCCACCTTGCGGGCAAAGCAAGGATACTGTAGCAAATAAACCAAGATTACATATCATCAAAAAGGAAAACGGGGCTGATATGAGAAATGATGTAAAGGGCCTAAACCAGAAAGGTGACAGTGAATACAGGGCTTTTTACAATTGAAGTGAACTGAATTCGGAGCCATTTATCTTGTGAACCACATAAGACATATTGACAGAAACAACCATGAACCATTTAGGGATTGATAAGAGCAGAAACGGGAATCAAATACAAAAATAAAGATAAAACTGCAAATTGAAAAATTAAGAATTCAATCGCTAGACATCACAGAATTTATCTGATCTAGCAGCCACGGTGTAAGAAGACAAGGTTTAACTGCTCTCACTGAAATACATTTGACAACGCGATTTTCATAAGGTTTACTAAATAGTCAGCGGCTACGACATTCAGAAAATAACAATAAGGGCAGAATTTTGACTAGAAAACGTATAAACCATTTCGTTCAGATATAGAAAAGTAATCCAAATGAAAGAAATCAAACTTGAGGAAAAAACAAACACACAAATACACAGTCAACGGTGCAGCGTCAACCCTCAGAAAGAAAATATACAAAAACAGCGAAGTAACCTACCAGGATCACACTGTTGGTAGAACTTGCCAACATCTGCCATAAAAACCCAAATATAAAAAAACTCGTTAATTAAATCCATCTGTAATTCTGACAGGAAAAAAAAAATCCAACAACCAAAAAAAGAAGGGGGAACGAACCAGTGGTGAGAGCCTTAATCAAGCCAGAGCGTCTGCCTTTAAAATCGTCGAAGACCTCATCTACCGTTCTCGGTATAGGGTGTGGTATCCCTTCCATTTGTTTTTCTCAAATTCCCCCTTAAAATTTCCCCCCACTTACCCAAAATCTTTATCGCTATATATATATATATTGCAAAATAAAATATTAAATGAAAATAGTACGTGGACAAAACTTATAAATTGATTTTTCAGAGTAGCAAATCAGGAATTAAAGGAAAAGATGAATTAGGGTTTTCATTTTTTTTAAGGTGTAGGGATTTCATTGTTGGGTTTGGTGGGATGGGGAATTGGGGATTTACTTCAAATTTTAGTTTGTAAAAGATTACGATATATATAGTTTGTGCCTTCCAACGAAGAGAGACATGCACAACCCAAGGTCGCCAAGCACTCCAAGCGACCTACAAGGTCGCCATGCACTCCCAGCGACCTTGTAGGTCGCCAAACAATCCCGGCGACCAAGATGGTAGGTCGCCATGTACGCCCAGCGACCTTATAGGTCGCCATGCACGCCGGCGTCCAACGTTGGGCCATACAGGATAGGTAGCCATACAATCCTCTCCACTTGCAGCTGCTCAGGAGAACCTATTCCTCCTGCTCCTCGCGTGATTCCTCTTACATCTGCTCAGGAGACTCATGCATGCAGCTGTAATAGTTGTATTATTACAGCATGATTTGAGCTGCAAAGTGTCATAGCTTCGTGTCATAGCTTCGTGCCCTAGCTTCGAGCCATAGCTGCTCCCTCATGCCATAGCTTCGAGACTGTTCACTCTTGTTATCATAGTTGTATTGGTGCAGCATAAAATCAGCTGTTGCATGCAGTAATTAGTGTTGTATTATTGTAGCGTTCAACGGTTGAAAAATTTACAGCCTTCAACGTGAATTATACAGCTCAAATTGATTGCAGCTTACCAACCGTTGAAAGATCATTATATATTGGATATGAGGGGTTTAGGGTAGAATCATAAGAAAGAAAGAAAATTTGGCGAGAGAAAGGAAATGAAAGGAAAATAAGAAGAAGAGGAAATGGAGATAAA
Source organism: Hibiscus syriacus (assembly GCF_006381635.1). NCBI lineage: Eukaryota > Viridiplantae > Streptophyta > Magnoliopsida > Malvales > Malvaceae > Hibiscus > Hibiscus syriacus. Next base: position 257,059 of record NW_024063517.1, read on the forward strand.
GGCTCAAACATCGTTTGTGAGGTAATTTTTAATTGTTTAATTTAGTTTATTAATATGAAATTATGAAATAATTAGTTTGCTAGTTTAGGGTTTAGGATAAAACAGAAATTTAGTTAATTAGTTTGTTAGTATAAATTATTAGTTTGTTAGTTTAAGTTATATTATATTAATTTGTTAGTTTAAGTATATATTAGATATATAAAAAATTAGTTAATTAGTTTCTTAGTTTAAGTTATTAAATGTAAAAATATTTAATTAATTTGTTAGTGTGTTTAAACGTATATTAGGTTGTTTGTTGAAGTTTAAGTTAAAATATTAAAAAAGTTAATTAGTGCTTAATTAGTTTGTTAGTTTGTTATTTTAACTAAAATTATATATAAAGAATAGTTTATTAGTTTAAGTTATATTATAATATATTAGATTATATAAATTTAATTTTTTAATTTATTGTTGTTTAAAAGAAATAATTTTTTTACACGTACAGAGCATTATTCCACAACATTTTTCCACGTACATATTGATTCGAAGAAAGAAACAATAAAGGAAAGGAAAGGAAAGGAAATGAGCAACAACTTTTTCACGATTGTCCATTATAATGGACAGATTATGGAAAATGAGATCGAGTAGTTTTTCAGTCTGAAAAACCAATAAATATGATGTTCAAAAAAGACATCACATTTATAGAAATGAAGCATAAGATAGAAAGAAAAATTCGAGTTGCAGTTGATGGTTTGAGGTATAGGTTTATGATATGCCCCAACCCAGTCAAATATGCTGCAGTTCCACTTGAAGAAGATGATATTATTGGAACCATGGTTGGATTACATGAGTCAACCAATATAGCAGTTATTGAGTTATTTGTTGATGTGCATAACATATGTGATGTTCCTGGGGTCATCAAGAGGTGTGGCTCAAAATCCATCTGAAATGACTTTATATAGTCAGTTGAGGAGCCGACATACAGGTTCCCGAATAGTTTTATGGCACTATTGGAAAGTGTAAATGAAGTCGGGGGGACATCTGCAACAGAAGAGTGTGAGACGAGAAACATACCGGAATTGGTTGTTGATATTGACGCTGAAAATCGATGGGGAGAAATTCATGATGATTCAAGCGAAGATGAAGAAACCGAAGAACCCGTTTTGGGCGACGACGAAAATATTTTTGATGGAGGTGCAATTGATGAAGTTCCGGCACCGTATGAAGCTACTCCTCACATGTACGAGATAGACTATGCGATGAGGGCACCTGAATTCCCAGACATGCCACATTTACCTCCATACCAAATGACTGCATCATTCGATAATTCTGGTGAATTTTCAGTTGGGGTGCAATTCAGAGGAAAAAAATGAAGCTACCCTGGCGATTAAAGAGTACTGCATAAAATGCCATGTTGATATCCATGTTGCAGAGTCCAACCAGAAAACCCTATACGCGAAGTGTGTAAAATATGGCCTAGAGTGCAAGTGGAAGATCAGAGTGTCAAAAAATCAAAGGTACGATGTTTGGGTCATCACGAGGTACAATGGTCCGCACACGTGTTTGCGAAACTTCATCGAACAAGACCACCGACTATTGGACTCCGATGTAATATGTGAATACGTGAAGGCGATGGTTGAAAAGGATCCAAGGATATCTTGTTCAGTATTAGCTGCATCTATTCGAAGCCAATTTGGATATCAAGTAAAATATGGCAAGGTGTGGAATGCGAAGATGAAGGCATGAAGCTGCGTATGGAGATTGGGATACATCGTACAATGAGCTACCACATTTGCTACAAGCAATGAAGCGATTTATCCCATAACCATAGTGAAGTCTCAAACCATGCCCGCATATGACGAAGAAGGTCAACTTCTGTCAGGGAAGAAATATTTCATAGACTATTTTGGGCATTCAAGGCATGTATTGAAGGATTTCCATTTTGTAAACGTATGATCCAAGTAGATGGTACGTGGTATGGTCAATATAGGCATGTACTTTTGATGGCAGTTGCTCAAGATGGTGAGCGAAATATCTTCCCAATTGCATTCGCCATTGTTGAGGGAGAGACAACAGAGGCTTGGGATTTCTTTCTGACCAATCTACGTTAATATGTCGTTCGTGAAGATGGAGTTTGCTTGATATCCGAGAGGAACGGGATATTTTGGCGGCAATTGAAAGACCAGGAAGTCGTTGGATACCTCCGTATGCATATCCGACATTTTGTATCCGTCATATTGGCAAGAATAGTATCGACCAATTTCATAACGCACACATTCGTAGCGAGATAGTCATCATGGTAAGTTTTATTTTCAATATTTGTGCATTTTTACATGGTTTTTTAATTGCGGTTTAACACAGTATATTATGAAACAGATACGAACTACGTCGACCAAATTTTGACAAGAGATTGGAGAATTTGAAGGTATTTTACGATGATCGCGTGTTTGGAAGTGGGCTTCAAAAATACCGCGGGAAAAATGGTCACAAGCTACGATGAAGGTCGGAGATACGGACATATGACCACAAACCTTGCTGAGGCCATTAATTCAG